>NW_015649573.1:361086-380680 GCF_001515625.1 Sinocyclocheilus rhinocerous | reverse complement strand
TGTTCCCATTCGTGTGTCCAAACTTTTGACTGGTACTGTATATAGAATACAGTATATAGCCTACATAAACAGAATATATATACATAAACACATTTTTTGCAACTCAAATGTGGTGATCAAACACTTATAATGATGTGACAAACATAGGCCTATGTAGTGGAGGCAGGGTATTTAACAATTTAACAATAAACTTTATTATTCAAAATGAGTCTGACGCCAGTGCACTTAACAGTAAACTTCACTTCACTTATTATAAATAACTTAACACAAATAGAACAAAATATATATCACTTGAATTAAGAAATTAAACAAGGTAGTTGGAGTACAATAATCTAACCTTGAGGTCATGAACGCATGAATTAACATTTCTGCATTTGACATTGAGAGCATGGGTCATAATTTAGATATATTTTTGAGATGGAAAAATGCAGTTTTACAAATGCTAGAAACGTGGCTTTCAAAGGAATGATTGTTATCAAATAGCACACCTAGGTTCCTAACTGATGACGAAGAATTGACAGAGCAGCCATCAAATGTTAGACAGTGTTCTAGGTTATTACATGTGGAAGTTTTAGGTCCGATAATTAACCCTTCTTCGTTTTTTCAGAATTTAGCAGTAAGAAATTAATCGCCATCCAGTTTTTTATATTGACTATGCATTCCATTATTTTTTCAAATTGGTATGTTTCGCCAATAATTACAATTATTTACCTCAGCTGCCAGTAGTAACTGTAGCAGAATTAACTAGTTGCTTTATTAGCATGCATATTACTAGCATATTGGTAATTTATTATTACTTACAAAGCACATATTATTCTGATCATATTTTAGATCCCTTAATCCTACCGTATACCTAAACTTAACAGCTACCTTAAACTATTAAGAAGCAGCAAATTAGGAGTTTAAGGCAAAAGTGTGTTTTTTTTTTTAAATTAACTGTTTTTTGGCTTTTGTTTTACTTTTCCCACCTCCAAAATATCATAACTTTTGCTAAGCCCTTTAGCACTGTATGTTGTTTCGTTTAATTCAGATCACTCTCCCAAGTAAGAAAAGAATCAGCTTACAGGCAAGTGCTAATATGAAAAGTAATAATATGAATCAAATTTTACTCCACATTGACTTCAGATCTAAAATATTTTTAGTATTTGGCAAATACCATGGTTATGAAACTAAAATGTCAGTGCCATTAAATTGATTTGTACTGTCAGTAAACCAGATTGCTGTGGCTGAAATTGAATGTGGACTGTTTCTTAAGGGCAAATTCACAGTTGGTAATAACAACAAAAACACAGTAGCACAGTCTCAAGAGAATGCACATTCTGAAAGTTTGGTTATAACACCATGAGGGCTGAATGTGTACTGGAAACATGATTCTGGGAAGGAACGCAAGGTCATTTTGGTAGTCAGAGCTGCCCAGATCTGACGCTGAATTCCCCAGAGTTAAGTTGCTCTCTCTTCCTCTTTCTCCTTCTGTATTCCTATCAGAAGAACTTTTTGTCATACCTACCAATAGTGAGTAAATTAAGAAAAAATAGACTTGCCATAAATATTTCTTGCTATCTATAAAAGCTTTCAGCTAATTTTTTGTCCCGATGATAATATTTAGCTGCTTTATTTTTGCATGTTTATGACATGGCATTATATATGAAATAGCATAGCCATATTCAGTAAGTAATTTAAGTCGCTAGAAGCCCTTTGATTAATATATTCATACTCTGTCCATCTGTGTGCTTGTTTTATTGAATTCTTTATGTCTTGCTGCCTCTGTTTGTCTGACTTGAATCTGTTCAATTCGGATGGAATATATTAATAATGAGATGAGAGGCAGGCGAATGTGTGCACAAATGTGTCTTTCTTTCTTTTGTTCCGCGCTGTCAGATACACCCTCTGCTCCTACAGGAGAAGAGGACTGACACCTGCAAATCCAGACTGCTGCGTCGCACCATCAGTGTTCCTGTGGAGACGCAGTTCCCGGAATTCCAGTGTCATCTCTCAGTGGACAACAGTGAGTGTACTACTGCTCTCTGTCTCTCTCCCTACCGTTAAGTAACTTGTGCATTGTTTTACTTACTTGTCTTTGACATATCCGACCGAACTATAAACTTTCCAATGATGTCTGTGAGAACGGTATATTCACTCGGCAAGCTCGCGCATCTGCGCCGCCGCGCGCTCAATCCACTCAGCGTGCTTTGTTAATCAGCTCGCTCACATCAGCTATACAGGCGTTAATACTGAATGTTTAATGTTATATTCATTGCATACATATACTTCGTAGTAGACATCCATAACTCCTTTCTGCTGTCTGTTGTCAGTGTTTCTTTGTTTAAATATGGCGCTTATCACATGCTGTGTGGTATCGGCGTTTGGTATCGGGGCATTTTAACGAGTACGAGTACGAGTACAGGAGGCCAGTATCGGGCCCGATACCGATACCAGTATCGGTATCGGTGCATCCCTAGTATACAGTATATTATTTTATGTGTATGTGTACAGGTTTGACTAAACCTGAAGTCCAAAATGTCCTCACTATTCAAAAATGTCCTCACATTTCTAATATAGACCTCACTATGCATGCAAATTGACTAAATCATGTTTCTATTTAGATCTAGTGTTTTGTGAGGGTTACATTTAGAGGTAGGGGGTCAGGCCAGGTGAGAGAAAATATTAATTACCTGTTGTAAAAACAATGAAAGTTTATTAGGTGTCCTTATTAAAGGTGACATATCATGAAAATCTGACTTTTTCCATGTTAAAGTGCTATAATCAAGGTCCCCTGTGCGTCTACTTACCCAGAAAACATGAAAAAGAACAACCCAGTAATTTTTTTTTGGTAAGCCTTTCTCCGCAAGCATGTGAATAAACGAGCGCGTCAGATTTCGCTTCCCCCATGATGTAGAAAGGGGATCTTATTATAATATTACCTGCAATCTTAATCTGCAAGTTTTCACCCACTGCACCACCATTCTGTTTTTGCAAGCAACAACGGTGTAGCAGTTCTAACATCATGGCAAAAGTTTGAGCAAAACATGCTAACTGTTCTGTCACTGGCTGCACAGTGTGTGCACAAATGTGTCTTTCTTTCTTTTGTTCCGCGCTGTCAGATACACCCTCTGCTCCTACAGAAGAAGAGGACTGACACCTGCAAATCCAGACTGCTGCGTCGCACCATCAGTGTTCCTGTGGAGACGCAGTTCCCGGAATTCCAGTGTCATCTCTCAGTGGACAACAGTGAGTGTACTACTGTTACTCCACGTGTTTACAACACGGCCAGGGTCTCTCATGGTCATAGAAAACCTGGGAATATAAGGGAATTTAAAACTTTTTATTATAGTTTTGTAGTTATGTTTGAGTCTTAAAGTATTTTATCTGCTTAAATTAACTCTTTGTGCATGAAAAAAGTTTATAAAGTCTTAGTCAAAATGTGTTTTCCCCAAAATATCCTATAATATAAAACCACCATTACATTGTGTCGTTTTATTTTATTTTGTATTTTAATTATGAGGAATCTGTCAATTGTTTTGACACTTTTTTTTGTCACAAACTACCTTTGATACATATTTGCAGACAAACTCATTTCTTGTGATTAACAAAGAGAGCAAATATATGTAGGAGTTGTAGTTGTCTCAGACCATGCTTGTGACTAAAACGTTTTTATTTTTTTGAAGAAGTATTTATGTATGCTACCTTATACTCAGTTATTTAAGCCATGTCATTTTCATTGAGGCCAGCAGGGGAGGATGTTGGCTGCAATATTCTTTTCTTCTGTCTAGGATGTTTCTTCCAGTGCTGCGTTCTTACTGTTTGGACTAACTTTTATACCCGTTTTTATTTTGTTCACATTATTGCCTGTTATCTATGTTGTGTGCATACTTTATTTGGCTGATGTTGTTTTGTGCTATTTTACTGGCCTACTAATGCATGTATGTTTTCCCATGAACATACCATTTTCTTTTAAATAGGAATGCCTGAGGAACACATAATGTTGAAACTTATTTCCCTCTATCAAAACTTTGATAGTTTTGATAGTTGCATAGAACATACCTGTCCGAGTGCCATAAATAGTATTTTTGTGTGCATGTAACTCAAGTATTAAAGTTATCTTAATATCCTTTAGATTCTGTTTCCTAATAAACCTTTCTTTATGAATCTTCATTTTCAAGGCCCTGTATAGTTCAGTGCCAGAGATATAGGGATCTCAATGTGGCTCCATGTCCAGATTATTGAATATTACCCATTTTCAGTGGTTGAAAAACCAAATGTTGATCCCTTTGCATGCAGCTGATGCTTATTGAAGGGGAATGTCTGGAGAATAAATAATGTTGAAATTAGAATTGCAGCTTGTTTTTAGTTTTTACATTATTTGTTCTTTACATTCCTCTTTAAAAGAAATAAAAGTATCATCAAAAGTATCAAGTATCAAAAGTATTATTTGGTTGGATTTAAAAGCACCTGTTTCCTGATCAGATGTTTTCAGTAGTGATCAGGTTTGTTTTCAGTAGTGAATTTAGAGATTCCTGATCTAGGATCATTGGTGATTTAATGTAATATTCTGGTTTAAATACTATTTAAACATTTCTGACATGCTCTTGGGTACCTGAATATTCTACCAAAATATTTTGTGATAGTGTGAGTTGACTGGTGTCTCTTTGTGACTGACTATATAGAAATGCTCTTAACTCTGCCTTATGCAGTATATAGGTAATACTGTTATACAGTATACAGTAGGGATGCACCGATACCACTTTTGTGAATAAACGAGCGCGTCAGATTTCGCTTCCCCCATGATGTAGAAAGGGGATCTTATTATAATATTACCTGCAATCTTAATCTGCAAGTTTTCACCCACTGCACCACCATTCTGTTTTTGCAAGCAACAACGGTGTAGCAGTTCTAACATCATGGCAAAAGTTTGAGCAAAACATGCTAACTGTTCTGTCACTGGCTGCACAGAGAACACTGTTTAGAGTCCCAGCCTCAGAGGAGACAAGAGAGCAGTGGATTGATTTATTTACTGAATATTACGCTGCTGCCACACAGATCTAATATAAACATGTGATTCCTTTCCCAGTTGTTTAAAGGTCCCATATTGTCAAAACTGAAATTACCTGGCTTTTTTCACGATTACTGAGGTCTAGGGGCTATTTAACTACCATATAAGTTTCAAAACAGTCAGTCCACAGTAAAATGCACACAGCCTGCTTAAAGTTCTAGCTATTTTTCACAAACCGTTGTGACTTCCCTAAAAAGTTGACGTCAGAACTACACAGTCACTGCCTTCAGTCAGGAGCACCGCCCACAGTCCCACTCTCCTTTTGCCAAACCCCCAGACAACATCACATCCATGCTTTTGCTGAGCAAGGACAACACGGAAACATGTCGAAAAGGTTAACTTATATATATTCTTAAGGACATCAAAACCTAAAATAAAACTCCAGAAAGGTGTACAATATGGGACCTTTAACTTAACAGGCATAACTGACTGTTTTTTAACTTATGTGTTTTTAACAAACTTGTGTGTATTTGATGGTTTAAGCGCAATAAGACATGAAAGAGAACTTAGTTTAGTACTCACATGCCATGTGACAGCCACTTTCTGTGTGCGTGCTTCGGATGTGTGCGCTCAGAAAACCATATATCAGAAGTTTAAACTAATATTAGGGATGCACCGAATTTTCGGCCCCCGAAAATGATCGGCCTAAAACTGAAAATGTCATAATTATTCGATAATTATCTCTGGCAAAGAGAAAAACGGCCGAAATAACGAGCCGAAAAAAAATATATAATATATATATATGGCGCGCCGCACTGCTCAGCAGTGTTCAGCGCACAGGTTTCACTCTCCTCGTCACTGTGGTTCACTGTGGCCGCGGCGTGACGCTCCGCTCAATATTCCGCTCTATGAATGTGCGTTCCGCTCGTGTACCGCTCACACTCACCGGAAAAGCAAAGTCTGCTCAAATAATGCGCCGACAGGATATTTCTTTGTAGTATATTTGTTTCTACTGTGCTGTAACATGGCAACGCTGGTAAAATGACGCTACTCTCTCGTGACGCTCTGCTCACATGCTCTGATAATAATAGCTTTGTAGGATTATACATTATTTGGATAATTAGTTTTAAAAAGGTTATATCTGATTCTGTTGCATGGAACTGAATAAAAATAATATATTGATATTTAATATTAAGGTAACACTTTACAATAAGGTTCCATTAGTTAGTGTTAGTTAATGTAGCCTGTTAACTAACATGAACAATACATTACATATTACAGTATTTATTAATCTTTCCTAATGTTAGTTAATGAGAATTCAGTTGTTCACTGTTAGTTCATGTTAATTCAGAGTGCATTAACTGTTAACAAGCACAACTGTTGATTTTAATAATGCATTAGTAAATGTTGAAATTAACATTAACTAAGATTAATAAATGCTGAAATAGTATTGTTTATTCATTCATGTTAACTAAAGTAGTTAACTAATGAACCTTATTGTAAAGTGTTAACATTTCTTTGTAGTATATTTGTTTCTACTGTGCTGTAACATGGCAACGCTGGTAAAATGACGCTACTCTCTCGTGACGCTCTGCTCTGCTCACATGGTCTGATAATAATAGCTTTGTAGGATTATACATTATTTGGATAATTAGTTTTAAAAAGGTTATATCTGATTCTGTTGCATGGAACTGAATAAAAATAATATATTGATATTTAATATTAAGGTAACACTTTACAATAAGGTTCCATTAGTTAGTGTTAGTTAATGTAGCCTGTTAACTAACATGAACAATACATTACATATTACAGTATTTATTAATCTTTCCTAATGTTAGTTAATGAGAATTCAGTTGTTCACTGTTAGTTCATGTTAATTCAGAGTGCATTAACTGTTAACAAGCACAACTGTTGATTTTAATAATGCATTAGTAAATGTTGAAATTAACATTAACTAAGATTAATAAATGCTGAAATAGTATTGTTTATTCATTCATGTTAACTAAAGTAGTTAACTAATGTTAATGCTTTACTTTCAGTAAAAAGTATGTTGTGTTTTTTAAATTCAATATCATTAAAATTGTGTTAAATTAAAGTCTTACAAAATTACTTTGTATTATTTAATCAGATAATAAATAATCATTACAAAGTGCATCCAGAATTTTCGGTTTCGGCCCAGAATTTTCATTTCGGTGCATCCCTAGCTAATATGGTTTAAAACGCATGATTTCAGTGCGATAGACATGATAATCAAAACCAAACCAATGTTTTTAGCGGAGTATCTGAGGTACAAGCTGTAAAGGCGAAGCCCTATTCTGGAAAAGGGGGCGGGGAGCAGCAGCTTATTTGCATTTAAAGAGACATCATCATTTTCAAAATAATATAATAAATGGTCTGTGGGGTATTTGGAGCTGAAACTTCACAGACACATTCTGGGGACATCTGAGAATTATATAACATATTGTAAAAAGGGGCATAATAGGTCTCCTTAAATATAGTGAACCAAATGTGTATGTATATGTTTGTTATGTAAGTTTCCAGATTTATGTATAATGTATAGCTGTGCTGGACATACACGTTTATTTTTTAAATGTATTATTAAGACTTGAGACAACAACACAACTGAATTTAGCTAGTGCCTCTTATGAGGCAATACTACTCATTTGACTACTGATTTCATCACATGATAAATAAATGGAAATCTTAAAACTTGATAACCAGCCTTTTAAAGGCTCACAAACACATGCAGTAGGGTTGATACAATATCATGATTTTGCTCATTTGGTTACCGGATACGCTGCTATTCTAAAGTTCACTGCTATGCGGCAGTGTTACCCAAACTGAAATGAAACCGGCAAATGTGACAACAGAGGAACAAGCTGGGTCAAACAGATAAATCTCACTCTACATGATAATTGTGCTGATGATATAATATTGATATAATGTCAGATGTCAAATGTGTTTAAGTTGGTCTGAGTCCACTCAACCCTGCTGAAAACGCTGGAGTTTGTTTAGTATTGCTTCTGTTTTACTGAGTACAGGAGAGTACTGAAGTATTTCTTTTAAACGAGCAGCACATTTGTTACTGCAGAGTTTCATGCATGCAGTGCTCTGTTTTTAATTTGGATATATTTTGAGGCTGCTTATTTGTCACCTATGGTAATGATTTAGTACGACACTGAGGTAGTAGATTCTGGTATGGTACCGAAGCCAAAATTGTGCTTAGCCTAAAATACATCTAACAATAAGGCAAATTAAGATTCTAATGCAGATCCTACCACAGTCTTCAAGAGTCTGGCTCTGTTCTGCTTTTAATTTCTGTGCCGTATTTTTGTTCTGCTTGACAGAGACATATAGATTTACTGAGAGTCTTTTTTTAACTTAGTAAACATTTTTGCCTCCTCAAACTCTAAAGACCTGCATCTAAATATTTTCCTTTTTTTTTTTTTTTGTTCTTTATTTATTTATTTATTTTAACCAACCACATTTAATTATATGGTATCGAGACCATGCAGGATGTATATAAAATATATAAAAATATATATATATAAAATCTCTATATACTGTATAGTTTTAAATATTGTTGTAAGTCTAAATATGAATCTGAATATATAGTTAATTATTAACTATAGTTATATAGTTAATTATAAACGCAGTATAGTTGTGTTTGCATATTGAGTTACATTGTATATTCAGGATATGTAAATATATATTCAGGTTTATAATTTTATATCCAGTATATTACAGTACTGTATACTCAAATTCATAACACATAACATGTATCGAATTTTATTAATGTATGGTCATTGGTCAGATTTATAACTGTATTTTCAGAATTGCTTTGAAAAATGTTTCTTGTTTGCTCCCACCCCATACTGAATAACTGATAGAAGATAAAAGAGAAACTGAAGTAAATCTCTATCTCCTTTTGAGAACTGGAGCACTTTCTGTTTGATGTTTCGAACCAGAGGACAAGAGCAGGAACAAACCCACTACCTTGATCCATGAACATCAAAACTTTTTAATGGGGGGTTGAAGAGCAGAAAACATGTATTGTGCCTCAATACTGCAAATTAAAAGCTTAAATCAAATCAATAGGGTACTCATCAGAGAGCCTTTTTAACATATCTCTCAAATACTTAATAATAGTATTGTTGACTTCTGTGTATTCTTTTCTCTGTTGGCTAACCCAGCTTCTGCACATCACTGTAGTGCTGAATGCTGGGTACTGACATGTCAAAAGCCTTCAAATCACCATTAGTTCATGTAGCTTACAGACAAACATCAAAGTGAGACATAGATTGTAAAGCTGCTGTCCTATTACCCATTCATGTTAATTAAGGATGCATGGCAAAGTAAAGCTAAATTAATGGCTCGTTGAAATGCTTAGACTGATGGTATGCAGGTAGCTCATTATCACTCATATACACTAATGTACTAGTGTGCAGTTTGATACTTAAAGGGGTCATATGACGTTGCTAAAATGAACATTATTTTGTGTATTTGGTGTAATGCAATGTGTTTATGTGGTTTAAGGTTCAAAAAACACATTATTTTCCACATAATTTACATTGTTTCTCCTCTATGCCCCGCCTTTCTGAAACACGCCGATTTTTACAAAGCTCATCGGTCTGAAAAGCGAGGTGTGCTCTGATTGGCCAGCTATCCAGAGCGTTGTGATTGGCCGAATACCTCAAGCGTGTGACAGAAATGTTACGTCCCTTACCATACTGTGTTTCCATCATACAGTCTATGGTTTCCATGTGTCCGGCGCGACGAGACAAAACCAATAAAACCCATTACAAACGAGGCATTTGTTGCATCCAGTGGGGACATAATTACAGATTATAATGACTTATACTGTCTTTTTACACGTTGCGTTGCGTATCGTGCCGTGTAAACATAAAACCATGTCTGCATTTGTGATCGGAAAACAACAAGCGCTACTCTACACTGCTCAAAACTCGCGTTTGAATCGTCAGTGGCAAATTCTTTAAATATGAAAACGTACTTACAGGCTGTGAGTCAGAAGCACCAGACTGTCCTTGCAAAGTTGGATTTGCCCCACTTTATAGAAACAGACATTATCAAATCAATAGGGTAAAGAGAAAGGAACAATTTAAATCGCATCATATGACCCCTTTAATATATGTCATGGAGAATGAAATGTCAGAGTGAAATGTGAATGTGAGTACATGCATTATTGTGGTTAACTTTAACAATATAGTGTTTATGTTTCTGGGCTCATGTTCATTAGTGGCTTCCGTAAATATTGGCCGTTTTATTTGTCCTTCTGTAAAGAGACTGAAGATAGTGTGAGTAAAATCTGCAAAAGTCTTGTCACTGATAATGTGTCTTTAAGAAGCATGTGAAAAGTAGGCAAAAGAGAGACCGCAACTTACAGGAATAGTCATTCTGCATGCGCGCCACATGCGTCCATTCTGGCTCTGTTTTTCTCTCTCGGTCTCTCTCTCTCTGGAGCAGTAGACAAACACAGAACAACAGTTGGGGCACAGAGCAGTTCTCTACGCATAGGGTAAAGGGAGAACCTCTTCTCTCTCTCTCTCTCGCTTCCTTTCTCCTCCCATCTGTCTCCTTTCAGCACAGTTTTTCAGTTGTTGGACAGCAGTTCAGCACTCTGTGAAGTTATGGAGTCTGAGACGAGCCCTGAGTCGGAGGGTCAGTCCGGTAAGTGCTTGTGGAGGAAAGATGCTCTCGGCCCTTGCATCAGTATTGGTGAACTGGAGATGGATTGCTGGCATAGAGTGTTTAAAATTATGTAAAAGTACATGCATGAGTTTGTTGAAAACTATAGTCTCAGCCTCAGACGGCATGCCTACAGACCACCCGCAGTCTGTTCACTTAACGGCTAATGCATATTGTACAGAAACTAGAAAACACTTGCAAATAATTTCCAAAGTTCACAGTATTAGTGGCTTCACAATCTTTGAAACTGTGGCAAAGAGTTTTGCAGAGTTGTGTTTAAAGCATTTAGTAGCATGTAAATTCGATATCCTGGAGCAGAACTGTATGTTTTGCTGTGTTTCTGAGTTTATGTGAAATTATTTTGGTCAGAAATTCTAGCCACATTTTTTCATCTTTTTTGTGTGTTTTTGTGCTGCCATTCTCTCTCTCTCTCTCTCTCTCTCTTGTATTTATCTGTCTGTCTGTACTTTCTTTTCTGTCTATTGTTGTGGTATAATAAATTTTAGGTAAACTTTCTCTCTTTTTTTTGTCTGTCTGTCTGTTCTTTCTTTTCATTCTATTATTGTGGTACAATAAATGTTAGCTAAACCCGGCGCTAAATGGCCCATAAAAAAACAAAACAAAAAAACAACCTTGGTTGATGGCTTTACATGTCTATCAGCTAGTCTATTCCTGTCTAAGTGGGTGTTTTCTGACCAAACTAAGCTGCAATGTGAAGAAGACTTGAGAAAAAAGTCTTCCTAAGACTACACTTAAGAACTATATGGATTTCTGTCTTTAGAATGAACATAGTGAATCCAAAGATTTATTGTAAGGTGTAGTTCAAGCAGGCAGTGTAATACTGTTATTTTACTATTTTATTATTTTACTTTTTGTCTTTCTTTTTCTGTCCATCTCTACAATATAGGCACTTATATTTTCTGATTTTACTATTGTATTTCTTGAAGGAGTGTGTGACTTGTGGGTTGTGGGTGACTGGAGTGTGCTGTGCAGACTTGATTATGTTAGAGGGAGTTTCACATTTTAAAGGAATTGTGTTTCTCTAAATTGTGTGTCTCTTGTGGCTTTAGTTTGAGAGGGGGAGAGAGTAAATGTATCTGTGTGTGTGTGGGAGAGAGAAAGGGAGACAGAGAGAAAGTGTGAGCGAGCGGGACGGGATGGGAGGTTGACTTATGTACACAAATAAATCTTTCTTTCTTTCTCCTCTCCTTCACATTCTCCCTCTTCTTTTCCACTCGCATATTTCAATCTCCCATGTCAGAGCGCTCTAAAAACCTAATGATTAAATTATTATTTGACTATATTTTTCCATTGTCTGTATGCACAGTGATTACGGCTCAGGTCTAGGGAAGGAGCTCTGGAAGAATGCGGTTAGCTGAATGAGCCAACTGCTAAAGTATTTCAGGGAAACAGGACATTCAGGGTCCAACTGGGTCGATATGCTGGACAGAGAGAGATTGAGAGCTTGCAAAGAAAGCTAGCAAGAAAGAAAATGTAAGTCCTGCCAAGGGAACCCAAATCCATGACACAGTAGTTGAGTCCAACATCTGTCTTAAACGCAGGCCAAACCTCAAAATATCCCAGAATAGCCCTAAATAACACAGTACAACCGTCCTGCCCCGGCAGAGTAGGTGCCCTCCCATATAAGTAAAAATGTATCACCATGCGCTTCAAGGCAGTTAAACCCTTATACCAAGACCAATTCATAGACAGGACTCTTGATGTACCCATTATCAGTTAGAGTGTTTCTTTTGAATATGCAATTTAACAGCCGAATGAAAGAATTAAAAGCTTTAGGATCCAATGAAGCATTTTGCGTCATAATGGGATGAGAGATGCACTTATCCTTAAAGATAAATCCATTTATATCAGTGGAGCAAAAACAGCTCTGAATGTTCATATCTGTGTATCTAAACCAATTACAGGAGTTGAAGAAAGAAAACATTTTATGAAAGCAGGGCTGGACCCTTTCTTGGCATTTGGTGTATCTTGTATCATCTGCTGCAGTGATGAAGTGGAGGACTATCTCCAATGTAGTGAGCATTCAGACGAGAGTAATTAAAGATAAGAGAGAGCAAGCAACCAGGCCAATGAAAAGGATAGACATCATTTGGATACTTCTCTCTCCTGCCACTCCAGGGAATCTCATCTTCTTTCTGTTATTATTACGAGTGTATGTCAGCAGGGTGCTAATTCCACGCTTTACCATCTGATTCTTAACCTACAGGGGCTTATTTAATCCTTTGTGCTGTTTTAAAGTTGAAAGATTCCTATGTTCTGTTGACTAAGGCATGATGAAATGCCTTTAAAGGCCTATAGCGTTGGTAAAATTACTGTAATGAAAGGCCTCGAGTGGCTTTTTGCTTTTAAAAAAAAAATGGCGATGACGGCAATGGAGATACCAGGGATAAGGATTAAAGAACTATTTCTGCATAACCTGACACTAAAAAAAATATTTTTGTTGGTGTGACCCTAATGTTTTGTTTGATTCAGTCATTAACTACTGATTCAGTTCTTTTAGATGTTACCACAAGAAGAGCATAAATGTATTTAATTTATTCAAGGCAAAAGTATTATAGCTAAATAATTCTAATTAGGTCAGGGGTTTTCAAAGTCAAAGACAGTGGGCTTTTGACACAACATACACAATGGCAGCACCTCACACCACTTTACTAATTTTCATTAGTAAAAAAATACTTTTTAATTTTCATAATTCACAATGTATTTATATTAGTGCTGTCAAACGATTAATCGCATCCTAAATAAATGTTTTTTTGTTTACATAATACGTGAGTGTGTACTGTGTATATTTATTATGTATATATAAATACAAAGACATGCATGTATATATTTAAGAAAAATATGCCATGTTTATATATTAAATACATTTATATATAATATAAATATATAAATGTATATACATGTAAATATTTTCAAAATATATACTGTATGGGTGTGTATTTATATATACATAATAAATAAACACAGTACACATACATATAGTATGTAAACAAAAACTTTTATTTTGGATGCGATTAATCGTATGACAGCACTAATTTATATAGAGTAAAAACAAAAACCGCAAAAGGAAAAAAAAAAAAAAACATTTGTTTAAAGCATCATTTAATACAAAAAGCCCAAGTGAAGCTGCAATACCAAACAGGAAGACAGGGAGATGGTAAAAGACCACTAAACCAACCTTGCCTTGAATTGCATATGCTACTATACGGATCCATTCAGAATCACTAAACCCTCACATACTCATTTGGCCAGCAGCCATTATAAAAAACATTTGCAGGACATGAATTTTGATGACTATGCAAATTTATTGAAAAATTATGATGTTTGTTTACACATCAATAATAACAGACTTGCCTAATGTACGACTCCTTTATGTCACTGTAATCATTTTTATTTTTATTGGAATCATCATCTATCAAAACTTTACTAGTGTGACACTGGTTTGCTTTATCCAACCGAGAGATAGTTGGCATATCATATGCTCATGAAGTGGTTGGGGGTTTTGAGTCGTTATTTAATGCATTTCACACAGAACAACGAGAAAAGGCTTGAGCTACTCCGAAAAAATCACAAAAACTTTTTTTTTTTTTTTACTTTTAAAGTATTTTGTCCTCTTTAATTTATTGATTATTTGACTAATCATTTATCAATTAATTTTATAAAAAAAATTAAAGTGATCATTTATTAAAAGAAGATTATTTATTTGATCAAAACTACAGTAAAACTGTAATTTTGTGAATATTGTAATACATTTTATATTATATTTGAAAATGGTTGTGCTGCCTAAACATTTTTTGTGGAAAACATGATGCCTTTTTTTCAGGACTCTTTGATAAATTGAAAGTTCAAAAGAACAGCATTAATTTGCAATAAAAATCTTTTGATTTAATTATAAATGTCTTTATCTTTTCTTTGTTAGAAAAAGGTATAATGTTAAAATGCATGTAACATGTTAAAACCTTGCTTGGGCTAAGAAATAGCAGGCCTTATGCAATCTGATGTAACGGTAAAAGGCCTAGTTTATATCATTGTGGGAAGATTTTGCAATTAGCAATCTCCTGACTGCCCAAATCTCAGTGGTTCATCTTGATTTACAGCACCTTGTTGTGTCTCCTACAGATACAGTATTGACTTAGCATTATTGTTTGTGTTGCATGTAATTGTGTGAGAATTTTACTATGTAATAGTCCTTATCAAAGCCAGGTTCTTGGTTCATATTTTGTTGTGTTCAGCAGCTAAAACTTCTGAAATAAAGCAGTCTTGGCCCTACAGTGGTTGTCAGGAAGTTGCTGAGCAAGTGCCATAGTGAAATTCCCTGCGTAGGACTGTAATTAAACCATTATATCTAATTAGCTACTCTATGCAAAATCAGCTCAGGGAGTATTTGGGCTCAAAGCCGAGAATGTATGGATCGGTTCTAGACACCAAGAAATCACTTAATGATAGCAGTTTGCTTTCCTTTGTTGATGCATTTCCTATTGAAAACAGGAAGTTTAAGCTCATAACATTTGGTTCGGTTCTATGCCATGATCCAAAATATTCTACTTTCTAGTAAACTGTAGGTGTTATTAGTGGGAGGGACATTCTCATTTTGCAGGGCATTTGATAGGACAAACACCTGTGTAGTGCAGGATGAGTCCACAATATTTAGTGTCTGTCTTCCTGGAAGACTAAGACACATTTTTAAATGGAAATATTTTCTTTGCTACACTTCTGTGCTAAAAGCAACAAAACTCCAACCTCATGGGATCTTTAGATCGTTTTGGGGTGAGAGTAAAGAGAGAAAGTCATTTCTCATGAGGTAGAAATCCCTCATTGAGATGGAAATAGGTCTGGATGTTTGTCATCCTACTTCACTCTTCCTTTTCTTTGAGCAGAGTAGAGGAGAAGAGAGAGCAAGTGGAGCAGGAGAGGGAGGAAGCGAGGGCGGGAGGATTACTACAGTTTTTCCCGAAGTGATAAACAAGAGAATTTCTCAGTCATTCTCTCTGAGTCACTTCGGGCCTATGGGAACTGCATACATGTCTGTTTTGACTGGAGGGGACTCTAATTATTAGACCAAAGACAAAAGAGTATGTGTATGCGCGTTCCCATCTAACTGAATTTATTGTGGGAAGAATGTCTTTATTATTTTCTTTAGTCTTTTGGGTGTTTGTACGCGAGAAAGTTTCATGCTTCGTCTCCAGAGTTGCTCAAAGGGGGGTTCGTTACAGAAGCCCATGAGAACAGTAAGGGAACAGATCAAGTTTGATGTTCTATCCTTCAGCTTTTGCTAGCATCTTAAGACTCCTGGGGATCTTTTGCCACCATCTGCTTGTCCAGCAGCAATGGCTTTGTATGTGTGCCAAGTATGCTGGTATTTGAAACTTTCAGAGTTATTTTTATGTGTCCATATGTCTGTCTTTATGTGTGTTGCGTGTGTGCATATTTGCATATGCTGCGCTGCTCGCATTTGTATTCCGAGCATTTGAAGATCGACCTCAAAAAACTGTGTGAAACAAAAAACTTTTTGCGATGTTGCTTAGTAATAAGCTGATCGAGTGAGTGAGAGAGTGACTGAAAGGGTGAGAAAAAAGAGGGGTTTAATCAACACTTGCTTGAATGTGGCAGTGCTATCTCATTCCCCTTCAGAAACAAATCTAATCTCCGTCTTGGCAACCTTCCATTTATGCAAAGCAGTTTTCATTTCTGGAGAATAACAAACTCAAATATGGGATCAGATTGCGTAGAATATTGATGCCGGAGCTCCGAAATAATCAAAATGCATTTTTAATAGATGATTGTAGGATTTATTCTGTAAAGCCGGGCTCACACTACAGGATTTTTAGCCTGATTTTCCCTTCCCGAGAATCGGAGCAAAAATCTTGTCGAGCACCACGATCGGTCCCGATGTTCGGCTCAGATTATCTGTTAATGTGAGGTGTTCACAGATCGAATCTTGCACCTCCCGATCTGCTCGCACACAAATCGGGGCCGGCCCCTATCATATCAAACATGTTTGATATTTAGGATTTAAATCGGGATGATGACGGCTATATGATTACGTCAGTACTTTCACAATGGCCAATGCGCGACCGCAAAACAGCTGCTGTACGGCTCCATTAGATAGTGACGGAGGAAACTGCTTCTTGACGTTTTGTAGTAACACGACTGTCTGTATAATGTGTCGAAAACGTATCACAACCGTAAGGATAAAGAGAAGCGCTGGGGTGAAATCACCTCAGTTTTGAATGTACCGGTGCAGAAAGCTGCTCGCACGCTAGCTAACATATGTAAATATCACTGAAATATCAATGACGATCTGCTGCGTGAGATCACGTGAGGTGCTGCCTCTGGCGTGATAATAATATCTTGTAGTGTGTGATGCGGCACGATTTTCAAATCTTGTAGTGTGTGCATGTTTAAGATTTGAGGCAAGATAATCTGCAAAGATGCTCCTTATGTGTGTGCTGCAACCAGATTTCATAATCGGTTAGAATTTTTAAAACTCCTGTAGTGTGAGCCCGGCTTAAGAGGTGCACTTTTCACATCTATGAGTATTAAAGTCGTATTAAATATGTCAATTTAGAATGATAATTGTGGATTCATAATGGATAATTGGAAGGGTTGTTTTCAATAGTAATTTAGCAAGTTTTTATTTATGTTGTTATTTAAATTCCTCCCTCTTTTTAAAAAGTTGAATACATAAAAGATTGAGCTCCACTTGCTTTATCGTCATTATTTTTCATTTATTTTTAATTTTCTGCTTTTAGAATCAATATGGCACTTCTGCAATGACATAGGTCAAGAATTCTGGAACTTTGAACCGTTTTGATATCCGTAGACTCTTCTCAGAGCCCCACTTGCATAAATTAAAGTATGCCATAATAAGATTGGTCTCTCCACATTTTTTTTTTTCACAGCATCCTTTACAGAAACATTTTGTAATAAACCTTTCATATGTCATATGGTATACTCATATAGTCAGTATTTTTATATTGTGTCATAGCTGTTGATGTTATTATATGAATTGTGAGTTTTAAAATTATTGAAGATATGACCTTCATTTATATTCTGTTGAATATTGATTGTAAAAGCTGGCTCGAATCCCAGTTTCATAGTTTGAAAGAAATGAAAGAACTTAAAGGGTTAGTTCACCCAAAAATGAAAAGTAGCCCTTAAGAATGAGTGGTGGAAGCAGTAATATATCATTGAAGTGAATTTGAACAGACAAGTTTGTCGCAGAGAAATTTAGTTACAGAACAATGGAGGATTGTGTCTGTCACAGGCTTTTAAATGTCTCGAGGGTTTCGGCATAGAGCTTGTAGAGCTAGTCTGTTTTCTGAAGACGCTCTCTGATCTGAGCTCTTATGTAGAGTTTCAGTTTGTTTGTTGGTGATGGAAGCCCTGCTGCGTAAGTGTGTTTCTGTGTGTGAAGGAGAAGAGAGACTCAAGAGTTCATAGGAGATGTGGCTGTCAGATGTTTCCTACCTTGTATAAAGTAACATTGAGAAGAAAATATTGGGAGCAAAAAAGCATTTGTATTGTTTTCTTTCACTTAAATCTCTGTTAAAGTGGTAACTAAAGTAAATCAAAAGCTTTATGGCCTGAAACTCATTAAATGACAAGCTGCAGCATTTACAGTAGAACCATCTGTGTCTCTGGATGAGTTTGTCTCTGGCTGTTTCACGTATTCTTCACCCAAAAGTAAAGTTCACCCAAAAAATTTTGTTTTGGACTCCCTTGACTTAGACAATGTGGACAAAATTTAAAAAATGTCTTGTTTTGTGTTCCTCATAAAGTCATAACGTTTTGGAATAATATAAGGGTGAGAGTTTAGGTAAGTTTTTAGGGGCCAAGCACCGAAGATGCGTAGGCACCTATTGTATCCGTTAGATTTCTTATTATTATTCTTCTTCCGCTCTGGCTCTGTTCATGGCAGCCCATAGAACTGCTTGCGGGAAAGTTATGAAATTTGGCACACTGATAGAGGACAGTGAGAAAAGTCACCATAGCAAATTTGGAGTCTCTAACTGAAACTCTGTAGCGCCACCACTTGTCCAAAGTTTCACTCATGTTTATGCTAATAACTTTTGAACCGTAAGGCACAAAAGGAAACATTTTTTTTCCCTCTGAATCCTTGGCTCATGCCGAGTTGAATGAACACCAAAATTCAAGGTTTAGTTTTTTCGCTATTTTAAATTGTTTGAGAAACCTACTTTTTCAAACTTGTCCTAGACAGTTTGTCTGATTCTCACCAAAATTTGCTCAGATCATCTTCAGACCATGCTGGCAAAAAGTTATGGAATTCAAGTTGATTCTTCAAACCGTTCTCGAATAACGCGTGAACAAATTCGACGAAAAGCACGCAAAAATGGTTATGAGGCTATATCTCCACAACGGTTTGGCGTATTGAGATGAAACTTGGTGTGTGTTATAACAAGCATGACCTGAGACTACCTGCAGTGTTTCAGCGCTGTGCCACCTAGTGGTCAGGAGATATGAAAAATGCATATTTTTGCTTATAACTTCTGAATGGTTTGGCCAAAAATCACAAAACTTTTTAGATTGGGTGCTTCATGCCGAGTCGAATGATACCCAATTTTCCCATGTCAGCCATTTTGGGCGTCGGCCATTTTGAATTTTGTAGTAAAATGCTATATTTTACGAACGCAATAACGTATTGTTACGAAACTTGGTATGGGTCATCAGCACGATGCCCTGAAGGAGCCTGAGAAGTTTCGAGCCAAAATTAAATATTCACATGCTTATAACTTTGGGTGTGGTCGACTTATTTTCACAGTAGTCACCTTTTTAGACTCTTGGATCCTTGCCGAGTCCAGCAATACCAAACATGCCAGGTTTTGCCTTATGGTTTGTGCAACGTTGCATTTTAGC
>NW_015649573.1:343097-359338 GCF_001515625.1 Sinocyclocheilus rhinocerous | reverse complement strand
GATGCCCTGAAGGAGCCTGAGAAGTTTCGAGCCAAAATCAAATATTCACATGCTTATAACTTTGGGTGTGGTCGACTTATTTTCACAGTAGTCACCTTTTTAGACTCTTGGATCCTTGCCGAGTCCAGCAATACCAAACATGCCAGGTTTTGCCTTATGGTTTGTGCAACGTTGCATTTTAGCGCTTAAAAAACATTTGCCAATATCTTAGAAACCGTTACACCGATCGACACGAAACCACCGTAGGAAATTCGGGTGCCGGCTGTGCCGGCTGTGTTCTTATGCCCAATTGCCAAAATTTTGATAGTAAGTGGCAAATAAATGCCGGCAATCAGCTTTGGGTGTGGTCGACTTATTTTCACAGTAGTCACCTTGTTAGACTCTTGGATCCTTGCCGAGTCCAGCAATACCAAACATGCCAGGTTTTGCCTTATGGTTTGTGCAACGTTGCATTTTAGCGCTTAAAAAACATTTGCCAATATCTTAGAAACCGTTACACCGATCGACACGAAACCACCGTAGGAAATTCGGAAACATAGCGTGCCGGCTGTGTTCTTTATAAAATGCTATATTTTACGAATGCATTGGTGTATCATTACGGAACTTTGTATGTACCATTGAGACCATGACCTGAAAGTACTCAAAAAGTTTTGAGACAGTGCCAACTTGTGGTCAAAAGTTATAATGAAATTTCAAATAAATGCTAATAGCTTTCTGTGAATTTTGCCTATTGTAATGAGACTGGTATTAATAGATTCCTTGGGTCATGCTATGGGTGATACCAATGTTGCCATAGTCAGCCAAACTTCCTTGTCCACCATTTAGATTTTCTTTAAAAACCTACTATTTCGAACTCCTCCTAGACGGCTGGTCCGATTTTCACCAAAATCAAATCATATCATCTTCAGACCATTCTGACAAAAATGTATGGATTTTGTGTTGATAGACAAAACCGTTTTCGCATACCAAAGCAACGAATTTAAGGGATGATGCCAAAATGTCACTTTAGGCTGTATCTCTGCAATGCTTTGGCATATTGACACCAAACTTTGTGTGTGCCATTGCCAACTCACACAGAACACACCACCTCGATTTTATAACAGCACCACCTATTGGTCAATCGTGATAAGCCAATTAATGATGTTACTAGAGGTTGTATTTATGATTTTTCAGCCATTTTGACTAAAATCATCCTAAAATGGCTTCAATTACTCATTTCTGCAGTTGGTCTGATGCTTGCTTCTGTAGTGCTTGGCCCCGCAATTGCTGCTTGCAGCTATATTTTTTTATTATTATTATTATTATTGAAGAAATAGATATTAATATTTCAGCAAGGATGCATTAATTGATCAAAAGTGGCAGTAAAGACATTTAGAATGATTGCCAACTCACACAGAACACACCACCTCGATTTTATAACAGCACCACCTATTGGTCAATCGTGATAAGCCAATTAATGATGTTACTAGAGGTTGTATTTATGATTTTTCAGCCATTTTGACTAAAATCATCCTAAAATGGCTTCAATTACTCATTTCTGCAGTTGGTCTGATGCTTGCTTCTGTAGTGCTTGGCCCCGCAATTGCTGCTTGCAGCTATATTTTTTTATTATTATTATTATTATTGAAGAAATTAATATTTCAGCAAGGATGCATTAATTGATCAAAAGTGGCAGTAAAGACATTTAGAATGTCACAAAATATTTCTGTTTTAAATAAATGCTGTTCTTTGCCGTTTGTTTCTATTCTTCAAAGAATCCTGAAAAATGTATCACGGTTTCCACAAAAATAGTATTATTTTAATATTGATAATAGTTTCTTGAGCACTAAATCAGCATATTATAAAGATTTCTGAAGGTGACACTGAAGACTGGAGTAATGGCTGCTAAAAATTTAGCTTTGCAATAACAGGAATAAATAATATTTTTAAAAATTAAATAAAAACAGTGTTATTTTAAATTGTAGTAATATTTCACAATAGTACTGTTTTCTTTATCAAATAAATACAGCCTTGGTGAGCATAAGAGATTTCTTTCAAAAACATTCTTTCATAAAAATAATGAGCACCAAACTTTTGAATGCTAACTTTAGTTGCAGTATATTATCAAAGGTTGAATTAAATTAGGATAATAGAAAAGGTACCGCGATCACAGGCTTTCCCGTCCACATGGGATTAAAGTTCTCAGAAGAAGAATGAGTTTTATTTTATATGAGTTGGCATAAAAACAGTACATAAAGTGCCCTAATTTTTCTGAGGTTTTGTGCAAAGACAAAGGGTTCAATTCAGGTGATTAAAAAGACAACGTATATAATGAAACACAAATGTACCTAACCTCCTCCAGGAAAGCTAGTCCCGTTAAAAATGGGCTTTACGCGTTGAGCTCTGTAGCTTTGTGTGCATGTGTTTAGAAATAGCATCGCTGCAAGGGACCCTACAAATTCCAATCCGTTGTACATGTTGAGAACAAAAGGCCTGAGAAGACACTTTTGTTGAGCAATCTAAGCACTGTTGAAAGGAGCAAGCGTTGATTTGGATGCTGGTGAAAAGACCATGTATGACTGCTAAGCGCTTCCCAGATGAGAAGCTAATCATTTTTGGTAACAGCAAGCGCACCGAGTCTAATCCATCTTTCATCTGGCCTGTTTTCCTTTCTTGTTTAGTTGAAGAAAATGCGGAGCTGAGGTGAGAGCTGAGTTACAGAAGCTCGCTATTGAAGTCTACTAATAAGTCCTTACATAGATCCAGTGTGGAAATGCCATTCTGCTACAACATTTTTTGACCATGTCAAGCATGTAGGCCTTGTTGGAAAATGCTAAACCTATTTTGAGGGTGTTTTAAGTCAGACCTCCTCATCTTGGAGTGCTTTTCTGTCTCTCGGGTGGTAAAGTGAGGCGGCCTTTTCAGACTCTGGAATGTTTCACTTGTTCATTTCAAGGCGGGAATTCAGGTGCTCTGTCATTTTTCAGCTTTCAGGACAGGCACTCATGGGGACCACTGGCCTTTCTCACACAGGCTCATCCCAGACCTCCCATGGGTTATTCACAGGGAGTGCTTTGTCTCTGTGGTGACAGCTGTTGAAATTCTTCCTCAATGCTATGGAAGTTTTCTACAAAATTCTGGCGATTGTGTCAGACTTTAGCTAAAGTAATGATGCAGTGTTTTCACAAAGTGTTACACAAAGATGACGGTTCGGTATGTTAATAATAATAATAATGTTTATATTATTTATATTTATAATATAAAATAATGCAAATATATAATATAAAATGTACAAATAATAATAATAATAATACATTTAGAAGTCTTTAAATTAAATTCTTCTGCATAAATATTAAATAAAATATCTTTTTATTACCAAAAGGAGAGAGCGATTTTCAGCAGATTGCAATAAACAATCTTGACAATTTTAATTGCGTTTCTGAACTGTAAGCAGCTTAATAGCACTTGGTCTAAATGTGGCACTTCGATCAAGAACTAACTTTTACCCCATCAAAGTGATTGTGCAGTGACTGTATATTTATAAATGTCTGAATAAAGGTTATAAAGGTTCCTAATGCATTTTATTTAGATAATTAATTTAATTTATTTTGAATTTAGTCATTGTGGAAGATACTGTTTTAGATGTTCCGTGTGTCTGAATTATTGGGTTAATTTTTGAACAACAAACAAAAATAAGACCCTATGAAATCAGATTTATTTATTAAATTTTTCTTTGTGTTTAATGATTTAATTAAATGTTATTAATCATTATCATTATTTAAATCATTAATATTCATAATATGCTTAAAACTTGTACAATTTAATTAACCTTTTCAAATATAATCAATTAAAATTGTAACAATTCCTTTTATTTTTGGCATAAATGTACTGTACTATATAGGTTTACTGTTTTAATTAAAACATTGATAAAATTGTGTGATATTACTTAATAAATAATTTTGCAGTAAATTGTAATATTATTCTTATTACTTTAAATACAGTTTACTTCACAAATGTAATATATGTCTTAAAGTTAAACCAAACTTTCATTTTGGTGGGTTGTAGTGAAAACCGTGTTTTCTGTGTGTGTAGTTTTATCAGATAAAATGGTGAAATGCTGGTGAAGTGACTCTCAGAGCAGCTCTGGAGAGGAAGTTCATGTAGACGGCAGACACTGAAATCACCATGAGAATCATACGTGCTTGAGTATGTGTAGTAGACAAAACTGCGCCATTCAGTGACACAGAGATCCACAGAACATGCATGCATATTTAAATAGCAGTCTTTTGCAGTATAATATTCACAGACACTGGTCCATATCGCATTTGATTAAATGTACAGAGCTACTTTAGATTTCTTTATACAAAATTTGCCAAATTCTGTGACACTGCGTGCTGTGCTGTAAATTCCATTTTTATGACTGGACTCTGCAGTCCTGTCTGCATTTTTTGCATCATGGAAATAAGGCCCTACAAAAAACAAAATTTTTTTACTAATGGTATAATAGGACATGCATGTCTTCTCATTGCTCTGATTTCTCACTCTCTCAAACTAAAATCCAAACGGAACCAGAGTGGACTTTATTTTCTTTATTTGCATAGAATTTAAGTCAGTCATATTAGATCAGCGTTTAACACAAACTATGAGACATAGACTTTTTTAGCCAACCTTGACCAAAAAAAGATCTTATTTCGATTCATTTTTCACCTGTTGTTAGATTAAAAATACATTACAGAAAGAAAAAAAAACAATTTGGGGGGGCTTTAAAAAGTTTTTTGGGGCAGACCCCACTAAAAGAAGTTTGGCTCCCCTGTCCATGAATCTCTAGTGACGTCCCTGCTTCAACTTACAGCTGTGTAGAGTCCTCCACACATTGGTTTCTTCTAAGTTGTATGAGTGTGTAATTATTTTTTAATGAGAGGTTGGCTTCTGTTCTGTTCTTTGTGTAGCGCTGTTGCTTCTCGTCTATAGTAGAACCCAATCCTGATGTCTTTGCCTTCTCGACCACAGCCTGATGTCTGATTGGTCCAGTATCCATCTGGAATTTTGCTTTCCCTGCTCTGGACCCCACCCTCCCTCTGCCCTGAGGGCGTCAATGAACAACGGCATTCCCTTACACAGCCGCGTGTGCATATGTGTGTGTGTTGACTATAGTGCTAGAAGGGAAAGGGGAATATGAGTGCTTTTCTTCCTTTTAAACAGACAACAATTTTCATAGTTACACCTAATGACAAAAGTTTTTTTCTGGAAATGGCTGGGTGTCCTGTTTGTATTTTAGTTGCTTTATCAAATAAATACAGCCTTGGTGAGCATAAGAGATTTCTTTCAAAAACATTCTTTCATAAAAATAATGAGCACCAAACTTTTGAATGCTAACTTTAGTTGCAGTATATTATCAAAGGTTGAATTAAATTAGGATAATAGAAAAGGTACCGCGATCACAGGCTTTCCCGTCCACATGGGATTAAAGTTCTCAGAAGAAGAATGAGTTTTATTTTATATGAGTTGGCATAAAAACAGTACATAAAGTGCCCTAATTTTTCTGAGGTTTTGTGCAAAGACAAAGGGTTCAATTCAGGTGATTAAAAAGACAACGTATATAATGAAACACAAATGTACCTAACCTCCTCCAGGAAAGCTAGTCCCGTTAAAAATGGGCTTTACGCGTTGAGCTCTGTAGCTTTGTGTGCATGTGTTTAGAAATAGCATCGCTGCAAGGGACCCTACAAATTCCAATCCGTTGTACATGTTGAGAACAAAAGGCCTGAGAAGACACTTTTGTTGAGCAATCTAAGCACTGTTGAAAGGAGCAAGCGTTGATTTGGATGCTGGTGAAAAGACCATGTATGACTGCTAAGCGCTTCCCAGATGAGAAGCTAATCATTTTTGGTAACAGCAAGCGCACCGAGTCTAATCCATCTTTCATCTGGCCTGTTTTCCTTTCTTGTTTAGTTGAAGAAAATGCGGAGCTGAGGTGAGAGCTGAGTTACAGAAGCTCGCTATTGAAGTCTACTAATAAGTCCTTACATAGATCCAGTGTGGAAATGCCATTCTGCTACAACATTTTTTGACCATGTCAAGCATGTAGGCCTTGTTGGAAAATGCTAAACCTATTTTGAGGGTGTTTTAAGTCAGACCTCCTCATCTTGGAGTGCTTTTCTGTCTCTCGGGTGGTAAAGTGAGGCGGCCTTTTCAGACTCTGGAATGTTTCACTTGTTCATTTCAAGGCGGGAATTCAGGTGCTCTGTCATTTTTCAGCTTTCAGGACAGGCACTCATGGGGACCACTGGCCTTTCTCACACAGGCTCATCCCAGACCTCCCATGGGTTATTCACAGGGAGTGCTTTGTCTCTGTGGTGACAGCTGTTGAAATTCTTCCTCAATGCTATGGAAGTTTTCTACAAAATTCTGGCGATTGTGTCAGACTTTAGCTAAAGTAATGATGCAGTGTTTTCACAAAGTGTTACACAAAGATGACGGTTCGGTATGTTAATAATAATAATAATGTTTATATTATTTATATTTATAATATAAAATAATGCAAATATATAATATAAAATGTACAAATAATAATAATAATAATACATTTAGAAGTCTTTAAATTAAATTCTTCTGCATAAATATTAAATAAAATATCTTTTTATTACCAAAAGGAGAGAGCGATTTTCAGCAGATTGCAATAAACAATCTTGACAATTTTAATTGCGTTTCTGAACTGTAAGCAGCTTAATAGCACTTGGTCTAAATGTGGCACTTCGATCAAGAACTAACTTTTACCCCATCAAAGTGATTGTGCAGTGACTGTATATTTATAAATGTCTGAATAAAGGTTATAAAGGTTCCTAATGCATTTTATTTAGATAATTAATTTAATTTATTTTGAATTTAGTCATTGTGGAAGATACTGTTTTAGATGTTCCGTGTGTCTGAATTATTGGGTTAATTTTTGAACAACAAACAAAAATAAGACCCTATGAAATCAGATTTATTTATTAAATTTTTCTTTGTGTTTAATGATTTAATTAAATGTTATTAATCATTATCATTATTTAAATCATTAATATTCATAATATGCTTAAAACTTGTACAATTTAATGAACCTTTTCAAATATAATCAATTAAAATTGTAACAATTCCTTTTATTTTTGGCATAAATGTACTGTACTATATAGGTTTACTGTTTTAATTAAAACATTGATAAAATTGTGTGATATTACTTAATAAATAATTTTGCAGTAAATTGTAATATTATTCTTATTACTTTAAATACAGTTTACTTCACAAATGTAATATATGTCTTAAAGTTAAACCAAACTTTCATTTTGGTGGGTTGTAGTGAAAACCGTGTTTTCTGTGTGTGTAGTTTTATCAGATAAAATGGTGAAATGCTGGTGAAGTGACTCTCAGAGCAGCTCTGGAGAGGAAGTTCATGTAGACGGCAGACACTGAAATCACCATGAGAATCATACGTGCTTGAGTATGTGTAGTAGACAAAACTGCGCCATTCAGTGACACAGAGATCCACAGAACATGCATGCATATTTAAATAGCAGTCTTTTGCAGTATAATATTCACAGACACTGGTCCATATCGCATTTGATTAAATGTACAGAGCTACTTTAGATTTCTTTATACAAAATTTGCCAAATTCTGTGACACTGCGTGCTGTGCTGTAAATTCCATTTTTATGACTGGACTCTGCAGTCCTGTCTGCATTTTTTGCATCATGGAAATAAGGCCCTACAAAAAACAAAATTTTTTTACTAATGGTATAATAGGACATGCATGTCTTCTCATTGCTCTGATTTCTCACTCTCTCAAACTAAAATCCAAACGGAACCAGAGTGGACTTTATTTTCTTTATTTGCATAGAATTTAAGTCAGTCATATTAGATCAGCGTTTAACACAAACTATGAGACATAGACTTTTTTAGCCAACCTTGACCAAAAAAAGATCTTATTTCGATTCATTTTTCACCTGTTGTTAGATTAAAAATACATTACAGAAAGAAAAAAAAACAATTTGGGGGGGCTTTAAAAAGTTTTTTGGGGCAGACCCCACTAAAAGAAGTTTGGCTCCCCTGTCCATGAATCTCTAGTGACGTCCCTGCTTCAACTTACAGCTGTGTAGAGTCCTCCACACATTGGTTTCTTCTAAGTTGTATGAGTGTGTAATTATTTTTTAATGAGAGGTTGGCTTCTGTTCTGTTCTTTGTGTAGCGCTGTTGCTTCTCGTCTATAGTAGAACCCAATCCTGATGTCTTTGCCTTCTCGACCACAGCCTGATGTCTGATTGGTCCAGTATCCATCTGGAATTTTGCTTTCCCTGCTCTGGACCCCACCCTCCCTCTGCCCTGAGGGCGTCAATGAACAACGGCATTCCCTTACACAGCCGCGTGTGCATATGTGTGTGTTTTGACTATAGTGCTAGAAGGGAAAGGGGAATATGAGTGCTTTTCTTCCTTTTAAACAGACATCAATTTTCATAGTTACACCTAATGACAAAAGTTTTTTTCTGGAAATGGCTGGGTGTCCTGTTTGTTTGTATTTTAGTTGGGCTTCTATTATTGTTCTCTATGAAGGAAAGACAATCCTTTTCCTCTTGCTCTCTCATAACATACCTACACATTCTCTCTCTCTCTTGCTCGCATGGCTTAGATCTTGTGTAAAGGGGAGGGACTGAACTCTGTTTTCAGTGAATGCCCCTGCCGGAGTCTAGCGCTAGCATACACTCGCTCTCACTCACACACAAAGCTGCTATTCCCACTAGAAAGGGAGTGTGTGAATGAAGAAACAGGAAAGAGAGAGAGTTTGGATGTAGCTGGACTGTTACTGGACAGTGGGATGTGTAACTATTGGCTCTCCATGGTCTGATGATGTGATGGTGTGAGGTGTTTCTGCACTGTTGGAGTGATTGAGGTAAGGATTACTTTTCATTCTCTGTTTGTGGATCACTGACAGTGTGAGTGTGTGCGTGTAAATGTATATGTGGACAGGTGAAAACTTACCAGAAACTAGAGCAAGTGCGTTAACATTCTGGGGTTGTGGAGCCATGCTGTACTCAGTGTTTCATCAGCAAGTTCCTCTGCTATTGTTTTGTTACTGTAAAAGTTGTCATTCTCATTATAAGTGGAAATCTGATAGTGGCAGAAACTCTCCTTTTGAAAGTTTTGTATCTGAAAAAGGGTTTATCCAAAACTATAACTGATTTTTCTAAACTTGTCTCTGTCCAGTGTAGAAGGTCTGTGTCCACTAGCAGTTCAGAATTGGAGATCCTGTATCAAATACATTAAGTATAATTTATAATCAGTGAGGTCAATTTATTAATTTATTAAAAATTGAGTTTGAAATGAATTGCAAATATGATTATTTGCTGAGAATAGATGATTCAGAGAATTTTGGCAGATAAGTACATTTTAAATAGACTTTGAAAAGTGTATTTGAAAGTCAATTTATGATAGAAATCTGATATAAAGTTGGTTTATTTTATTTTATATCAGGGCCTGATATTTGTTTTACATATCCTGTTATATATTTTAAATAATCACACTAATAGGAATGCACAACATATGTAACATATTAGGCATAGATATTCAAATTTAAAAATATTTATTCAGATCGAACTATGTTGGATATATAGTTCATGTTAATTTCTCCTATTTTTACATTTAGATTATCTATCATTTAACACTCACTTAAAATTAATCTTAACAAACTAAATTTTACTAACATTGTTAAATGTAATCTTTGGCAGATTTAAAATGAATATACATTTTTCATACTGCACTTTATAATGTTTTGATGCTTATTCACTTAAAAAGATGGATTTTTAGTCTTTAGTGTGAATTTTTTATTATTATTATTATTTTACCAAATAGTAAAGAATTTTAATGTTGACCATTCATCAATATTAGCATAGCCCCCCTATATACCAGGATGTGCACATGCAAGTCTGTGTCAAACTTGAGTGACATGCTTTCAACATCTCCCTATGAATACACCTAAAATGCAAACCAGTTTGTCGACCATTGCAAGGCACTCCATGCAGGACTGTATTCACAGATCATTTTTGCTCTATTAATAGCCTGAGACAGGGCAGGGAGTGAGACTGCAGCTGAAGGGAAGGAAGTGGGCTTGGAGAGCACAGGGATTACCATGGGGTCAGTGCACTAGAGGCCCCACACCGGCCATTCCCTGGAACCGGGCTGTTTGGGAATGCTAGCGTGATTGGTGGCAGCCATGCTGCAAAAATGAATCACACTGCAATACTTCTTTTCTTTGCACGACTACATGTCTTCAGGTAGGTTCCATGCCCTTACTGTTGTCTAACAGCTAATCTCTAATCTTTGCCTGTCGTACCAGAATAAAACAAAAGAGACCGACAATAAGCCAGGGAGAAAGAACAACAGTCTCTGCGGCATAATTCAATACCGTCACAGCTGTGACAATATGTACGGTCAATCACGGTCTGAATGGGGAAGATATGAATGAAAATGAATAACTAGATCCTCAGAAAGAGAGACTAGATAAGACATCCTCATTTTTTTGCAATCTTCATTGCAAAACACCCGTCTCGAGCACTTTGTGAGTTTTGTCCTCATGTGAGAGTTATGACAGTACAGACTCTGGGTTTATTCAGTAGGGGACTTTACCTGTGGAATGTTAACTGCCTTCATTTCTCTCCTGTCACACACTCTTTCTCCTCCCGCCGGCGAAACTCTCATCCCCTTCTCCACGCGTCTGTTTCCAGCACCGCTTCTGTCAGTCAAAGCTCAACCCGGCACCCGACGCTTTGACCCGCACCTCTCCTGAAACTTTACTGTGGCTCTGAAGCCTTTGATTGGTCACGTATCCTGCTCCTTTACACCTGGTATTAAAGGGGTCATATGATGCTTTTTTTAAAGATCATTATTTTGTGTATTTGGTGTAACCGAATATGTTGACATGCTTTAATGTTCAAAAAACACATTATTTTTCAAATACTGTACATTATTGTAAGTCCTCTATGCCCCGCCTCTCTCAAACGCTTCGTTTCTACAAAGTCCCTCCTTCCGACAAGCGCAGTCTGCTCTGATTGGCCAACTGACCCAGTGCATTGTGATTGGCCAATCAGAGCAGACTGCTCTGATTGGCCAGCTGCACGCACACACACACACACACACACACACACACCGCTCTCTCTCTCTCGCTCACGCGCGCACACACACACACACAAACACACACCGCTCTCTCTCTCTCTCTCTCTCGCGCGCACGCACGCACGCACGCACACACACACACACACACACACACACACGATGCGCAAAACTCCGCATTTGAACAGTCAATAGCAAATAAACTAATAATTATGCAAATATTTTCACATAGTGAGGTAGATATGTGGGGCGTGTTAGAACGAGCCGTTTTAGGGGGGGCGTGGCAAAGTCTTAACTTTGATAAAGAATATCTCTTTGGTTTTGAGACTTTAGTCTTTGCAACTTCAGGGATCTTATCTATGCACAATCAGCTTGTAACACTCCAAAGAGAAAGGAAAACTTGAAATCGCATCATATGACCCCTTTAATATGTGTTTCCGGTGACTGGATTACATTTTTACTTTTATCCAAAGTGACTGACACTACCGTTCAAAATTTTGGGGTCAGTAAAAGAAATGAATACTTCAGCAAGACTGCGTTAAGTTAATCAAAAGTGACAGTAACAACTTTTATGGTTTTTACAAATGAATGCTATTTCAAATACATGCTGTTCTTTTGAACTTTCTATTCCTCAAGAAATCCAACTGTAGCACAACTGTTTTCAATATTGATGATATGAAATGTTTCTTGAGTCAGCATATTAGAGTTATTTCTGAAGGATCATGTGACACTGAAGACTGGAGTAATGGCTGCTGAAAATTCAGTTTTGCCATCACAGGAATAATACATATGAAAATTGATTTCACAGCTTTACAGTTTCTACTGCATTTTTGATCAAATCAATGTAGCCTTGGTGAACACAAGACACATCTTTCAAAAAAAGATCTTACTGACCCCAACATTTTGAATGGTAGTGTACATTACAATCAAAAAACATGGCATTGCTATTAGAAGAACTTTAGTCTTTATTACAAGAACTTTAATCTGTACTCTTTGTTGCAGTTCTTGGCTTTTCTTTGTATTCTGATTTCCTAATGCGAGAACAGACACTGCATGCTGTTTAGTGATGTGGGCACTCCATTTAATGAACAGTATCCCATTAATGATTTTACTGGATGACATTTCGAATATCTAATTTCACTCCCCAAATCCTCCCCCACATCTCTCTCCCAGTGTATTTTTCAAGGACACTTCAACTTTATTTTCTCCCCTTAATTCACTTCTAGTCCTTATTAGCATCCTTTACTGTGGAAATGTTTTTTAAATGTAATATACATGTTTTTTCTGTGAAATAATAAAAGCATTTTGAGTAGGAGATCACTTTTATTATTTTAAATTTGCTGGTTGTCTAATGCAACCTAATGGAAGGTGTTTAAAGCAATCCGCTTAAAAATATCAAGATACTATCCGGATTTGAAGTGCATGTTAATCCTAGATGTAAAACAGGCGTATCTGTATACAAATCACATGCTTTATTATGCACTCTAAACAAATTTCTATTCAAAAGGTTTTTTTTTTTTTTTTTGGTGGAAGAACCCCAATTTGGACCAAATACCAAGGGACTTTTTACAAACTTTCCCCAGCAGCTGAAGTGCAGATTGTTTGTCATTGTCATGGTAGCAGCGTGTGAGGGAGGCAGAGGAAGCTTTGATCGCTGCTGTGATGTGTCATGCTGTGAGTGACGTGTGCTTGACACTTTGACCTGGGCATCCACACGCACACAATGCCCAGTGTGTTTGTCCTTGAACAAAACAGGAAAAGACATTCTCGCTTGGTTAATTCTCCTCCGCAAATACATATAGCCTTCAACACGTTTCTGACTCAGAGGGCAGACTGTGAATTTAGTCTGCTGTTCCTCAAGGAGTGTTTGTACTTAAAAAAAAAAATCTATTAGAGTAGCTTAGGTTTATTTAGGAAAACATACAATGTCTTCTCACCAAACACACACACACACACACACACACACACACACACATTATTGTCGCAAACATAGGTACTTCTACAAGCACCAGGGACAAGCTCTGACACATTTTACTGCGTACACACACATACACAAAAAATTGAGCGAGGTCACAACAGGAAAACTAAAGAATGTGCATCATTTCCACTGGTGCCCTCAGACTTTCTTCATCGTAGACATACAAACACCCAAACAGGCATTCAGTCATACACATAGAGGCATGCGGTATGTTATGAGCTGTGACAGTAACAATAGGCTGAGGAAAAAGCGTGTCACCATAGTAAAACAAAGGGTATGTTCCAGTCAGCCAATATTGGCCTCATGAAGTGAATTTCACGGAGTGCTTGGCCATTTCTAGTGAGATTCCAAAACATAGAGAGCATGTACGATTAGTCCGAAGGCTAATCATACATCATACCCGACTTGGTACCGAAGTACCGGGTCTTTTGACAACACTACATCATACATAAGCTACGCAAAATCGCATTCAAAATCGCAGGCGATTCCTTGCCAATTATGAACGCGATTTTGTGTAGCTTGTCAGTGATCTACGGCTCTGTGTAGTAAATGCCGCTCCATCTGAAAGCACGTGCTGGAGATTTACTACTAATCACAGGAGCGGCTTTACTGACGAGATGCTCATGAAAATCGCATTTGATTTTTTGCGCAGCCCTAGGTAGTGTAAAACAACACCCTTTTTACCTTGTCAAACTCAACTCATTTTAGTGCATGTTCCTTTAAATGCTAATGAGCTCTGCTCACCCCACCCCTCTCTTTTCCGTGGGGTGACGAGCCGTTCTCATGGGACTGTTTACTTTAGCCGCGGAACTTGCTAACTAGCACGCTATTAGGAAAGGCGATTTGCAAAGATTCAAAAAAGAACCTTATACTCACTTCTTCTGTAGGTGAGGCTGGATCACGAATGATTCGCGTGAACATAGACGCATTTATGTAGATCGGGGGCGCATTCCCTTCAAAAACAAACGTATTCCACTGCATCTTCAGAGGCTCAGTTGTTGGGAGTAAATGATGACTGCTATGTTCATTATTACATTCAACAACATAACACCTCAATCGCTCAGGAGCCATTCTTGTCTATGTCCCTGCTCCGGCGTCCAAACAATGGAGGACTGATGACAGGTCACTCAGGGCAGGTCTAAGGTAAAACGCTAGTGTCAATCAACAATCGTGGGAGGGGCCTGTGTCTGTGTGACGTCACACAGACAGGTATCTGAGAATGGCTTGATATGAGAAAGGGGAAATGATTTAACGAGATTTTAAAAAAACACTGGGTGGATCTTTATCATTATAGGGTGGTTGTGTACACACACTGCCAACACACATTTCAGTTCAAACAACTTGTAAAAGTGCATGTAGCATCCTATGACCCCTTTAAGAGATTATATTGTGCTTTAAGGTCTCTAGGTCCTTCTCGTGAGCATTTTTCGATTCTCTCACTCTCTCTGTATGCTTTCTTTCTAATTCTGTAAATTGTCTCTCTTTGTTTTCTAAGAATTCTCTTGCCACTTCTTTTTCAACTTCAAACTCTGTTTGAAAGTAACATTTGGCATTTAGGTAGTAGTTTCAATTATTTCTGAAAAAGTCTTTATTTTGGATCCCTTCAACATTTTGATAAGTGTTCGTACAGATGACTGCACATCTTAACACAGCCGTTTTTTCTTGAATCATGGGCATCAACCTTGAGCATGAACAATATCATGTAATAATCTAAAGCCTCCTTCCCAAAGACATCCATGAGAGCATGCTCAAGATAATTTTCTTCACCAGTGTTACACTCATCTCCAGCAGAAAGGCATGAGGTCCAGGAAAGAGAAAGTGACACTTAATAACAAAAAGTCTTTATCTCTAGAATATAAATATAAGAATAATGTGATAATCAATGAAAAAGACTTCTTTGAATATTTACATTTCTTCTTATAGCAGAAATACTCATTTATACTCTTTCCTTATTTAATCTTCTCCTCATCAGTGGGATAAAAACATATTATAGTATTAAGTGGAATACATATTAAGTGGAACATAATGCCCAAAAGCTGCCCAAAAACCACAAAAACATTTAACTGACACCTGCTTGGAATCTGAGGTATTTTACAAAAAGATCAAAGGATATGAACATTTCATATCATGATTATAGTGACCAAAATGATCACGGTTATCAATACGTTACAATAGACTAGACATGTTCAAAAAGAACTCATACATGCACTGAAATCATTTCATCAAGTTTTATTTTGAAAATCACACAATACACATTTTTTATGCTAATTAACATTAAAATAATGACATTAAAAATTATGGATAGATTTTAAAAAGCAAAAATATATTACAACATAACATGTTATCTACTAACATGTACTACATGTTCAAATAAAGATTTTACAAATAAAAGTTTTATTAAATTATAAACCTCACATTTCAGCCTTTAAATCATTTGTGTGAGACAAATGATAAATGATATACATTTTATCTGCTCCATAAACAATACATAGGCTGCCTTATTATCCAAAGAGTTTTTGAATGTACATTAGCTTGTTTTCCATCTACAGATTAAGATTTACAATAAAAATTTGGTTTGCAGGTGTTTTGGTATTTGGCCTCTTGTCACTTTCAGCTTTTTATTAACTTACATATACCTGCAATATCTGAGGCCTCCATTCACAGAGTGTCATGAGGGTGAATAAATGAGAGAATTTTCATTTTTGGCCTAAATATCCCTTTCAATAATGACATAATCCTCCAGCAAATTACTTAACAACAGTTGAAACTTCAGTATATTAGCAATGGACATTATGAATTCTGTGATGTTGGTTTGTGTCAATCTAAAAAAGCAACATCAAAAATCAGATCACAATACTGTTAAAATCTCCAAAACTAAAGAAACAGGCAGATTAAGTTCAATGAAATGCACTTTGATGTATGTGTTAAAGGAACACTCCACTATTTTTGAAAATAGGCTCATTTTCGATTGAAAATGAAAAGTTGTGATTTTCTAGGCCAATATGGCTAGGAACTATACTCTCATTCCGGCGTAATAATCAAGGAACTTTGCTGCCGTACCATGGGTGCAGCAGGCGCAATGATATTACACAGAAAATCGCAGCTTTTAATTTTCCGTCGGTCTTAGTACACGATGTAACTACAGAAGA
>NW_015649573.1:336530-341662 GCF_001515625.1 Sinocyclocheilus rhinocerous | reverse complement strand
AGTGTCAATCAACAATCGTGGGAGGGGCCTGTGTCTGTGTGACGTCACACAGACAGGTATCTGAGAATGGCTTGATATGAGAAAGGGGAAATGATTTAACGAGATTTTAAAAAAACACTGGGTGGATCTTTATCATTATAGGGTGGTTGTGTACACACACTGCCAACACACATTTCAGTTCAAACAACTTGTAAAAGTGCATTTAAAAAAAAAAGTTCATTCTTCATTCTACCTGAAATGGAGTATGTGACCCCCTTTAATGGCATTATTATGATCATGGGTTGCATAATCATTTATCATTTAATGTAAGGGTTTTAATTTATATTAATTTAAGCATATAAAATATAATTTTGTATTTAAATCTGTATTTTATTTTTATATGAAACAATGATTTTTATATTAAACAATGTCACGTAACATACATTTACCACAGGAAAAAACATATTCGGTGACCAAAAACTTGTTAGTTAGCTAGAAAAATTAAATCTACAGAGGAGCATTTTGTTAAAAATATGCACCATATAACATATTCTTTATCATTTTTACTGTTTTACAATGTTTAATTTATGTTTGAATAAATCTGTCAAGTTTTTATGACAGCCACTATTTAAATGTTTATATTACAAAAAACTAATTGGAGTAGAAATGTAATTATGTAATTGTAAAGTTGGTATTATAACTTTGTTTGTTGATGGTGCAGGATAATCTGGGTGATCCAGTATTGTAATAGAAATTTAGCGTTAAGCCTTGACCCAGATGTGCAAGTGTGTTTTTTTTAAGTGTCATTTCAGGCTTCTACCAAGCTGTTTGAGGTCTTATTAACTTCCTCCCCCTTAAAATACATCAAGGTGAAATATTTATACAGTGGGTACGGAAAGTATTCAGACCCCCTTAAATTTTTCACTCTTTGTTATATTGCAGCCATTTGCTAAAATCATTTAAGTTATTTTTTTTTCCTCATTAATGTACACACAGCACCCCATATTGACAGAAGTGGCTTCACAACAACTCTGTTACTGTTCTTGAATGGCCCAGCCAGATCCCTGACTTAAACCCAATTGAGCATCTCTGGAGAGACCTAAAAATGGCTGTCCACCAACGTTTACCATCCAACCTGACAGAACTGGAGTGGATCTGCAAGAGGGAATGGCAGAGGATCCCCAAATCCATGTGTGAAAAACTTGTTGCATCTTTCCCAAAAAGACTCATGGCTGTATTAGATCAAATGGGTGCTTCTACTAAATACTGAGCAGAGGGTCTGAATACTTAGGACCATGTTATATTTCAGTTTTTCTTTTTTAATAAATTTGCAAAAATGTCAACAATTCTGTGTTTTTCTGTCAATATGGGGTGCTGTGTGTACATTAATGAGGAAAAAAAATTAACTTAAATGATTTTAGCAAATGGCTGCAATATAACAAAGAGTGAAAAATTTAAGGGGGTCTGAATACTTTCCGTACCCACTGTATGTGGCAGAACTTTTGCTTTTTACTTTAAATAATTTGCAAGACTTTGAAATTTCCTGTGATCTGTTACTGGAGTGAGACTATATATGAATATTTATCCAAGATTCTGTCTATGATAAACAAACATGGTTGAGATCTCTTTCTCTAATTTAGAGTTAAAATATGAAACTTACCCAGAGCTGAAATACTTGTGATTAAGATTTGTGTATAGAGTCACGAAAAGCAAAGATCGCATGTGTTTATTTTTCAGAAAGTACCAGTAACTTGCTTTCTCAGTATCTGATTCTTTCATTGCTTGTTTGTGAATACTTTAAACAATGACATCCAGATCTCTCTTTCTGCCTGCGCTGCATCAGTGATTCCAGCATGTGACAGTGCTGGTCATGAGTGACTCGGTGCTTCTATTCATTCGGTCTGTTATTGTGCACGATTTACAGTTCCATCATTTCAGTTTCAACACAATTGTTTCAAGTGTAGTGCAACCTGTTCCTTTTAGATCAAATTTAATTTTCAAGTTCAAATTATTTTACTGGCTTTTGAAACTTGCAGACAGACAAATCTAATGGAAAAAGCCCTAAACATGTCTCTATAAATCTAATATTACATGATGTTAGAAACGGCAGCATTGTTGCCTGTTAAAAGCACCAAAGTTATAAACTATATTTAAACAATAATTATAGCAGGTACCACATAGAAATGGCGTGAAAGCACAAACAAAAAGACTGAACCTGCGGATATTTTTATAGGCCCACAATTAAGTTTATTTTATTCTGTGCCTTTTACCAAGGATATAAAACTCGACACCTTTGCGACATGTTACTTTTTTCTCTTTTTCTATAATGACAATAATTTAATGTACTGAAGGATCTGTGTGTGTGATGCAATGTGTCTTTTTTGCCTCTGACATGTTTGTATGAGCGTGTGCAGGTGCACGTGAGCGCATGTACAGGATTGTTGCCGTATTGCAGAGCATTGCATAACACTCTTGTCAGAGATATTGATACACGACTCAGATTATCAAAGCTCTCTATCTCATCTGCATAAAGAAAAGACAGACAGATGAAAAAAACTAAGATAAAAGAACGACTGATTTTGCTCTGGGTAGATGATAAGTAATTAAAATGACAAAGATACTGACAAGAGTGAAGGTTTTTGAATAGTGCATGTGCACATTTCATAAAGGTTGACTGCAGCTCAGTGTGTTTAATTAAAGATTAAATGTGTTTGCAACTTCTTTTCTTTTTTCTCTCTTAGTTATTTGATTTTTTCCCCTTTAATATGTTCCTTTCATAACTCTTTGAATATTGCACACATATACAGTAGTACTTCCGTGACCACTGTAAACTTTTCCACAAAAGTGCAATTTTACAAATGATATGAATTTGTATGAAATCAATTTTATGCACGTTTTAAATGTGAAGTGCATCATTCTAGAAAGAATAATAATGGTCAGTCCAACAAGTATAAATAAGAGCACAATTGTTATTGGTATAATTTGAAGCTGTTTCTGTAAGAGTGTTGCAGTGCTTAGGATTTGGGCACCTAAAAAGGCTGTTAACGCCTCCTCAAAACATTGCAAAATCTTTGGGGAGACTGTGCAGGGAAAACTGGGTCAGCTGCTACTTGTGAGTATGTCAGTAGATTTGGGGTTTATTGTCATTCTTTCTTTTTTTATATATAGAAACACACATATACTGTGTAACAAATGATGACATCATCCTACAGGTTATTCTCTGTTTGTATGTTCTGATACACACATGCTGCACACACACATTCATCGTTTCCTTAGGTAATGGGGATTGATAAACAGATTTTTTCCCCTACTTGACAGAGAGACAACAACAGCAAAGAAATAAACAGGATTATCAAGCAAGGAAGCGCATAAATCTGTTGCAGATGTATGTTTTCAGTATGCTTGATGAGCTCATCACATCACAAAATTGTCAAAATTTAGCAGCCCTTTTTTTTAAATACTCCTGTCCATCTGATGAATTTTTGACGAATAATTTGTCATAAATAATGGCTACATATATTAAAGGGGACTTTTAAAATCTTGTTTTATTATTAGGCTAAATGCCATATACACTCACTTTAAGCAATCTATTTGAAGCATGTCTAAGAAACAACAGGGGTTTAATCCATTTACCTTCCCTTCCCAAACTCTTGTTTTTATTGAGTCAGATTTTGGCTTGTCAGGATTGTGCTGATCATGTGTCAAGTTTGGACTTTCTTTTTGAAAGATATACAGCATCATATGATGCAGGAGGAACCGGGATGAGTGTGAACTGATTAATGGCACAGGTCTAAAAATAAAAGCCTGAGAAAGGAAGGGTGGATTTAAGCTTTATATAAAGGTCAAGAGCAGAGATGAAGATGATTTTTACACTGATAAATTATTCACTATATCTGATTATAACAGACAGGCAGTCAAGAGTGAGAAAGGGTCACCTGTGTACTAGATCCTCAGAGATACAGACCAGGCATGCGTATTTATACATATACATGCAAGTGTGTTGTAAAAAATAAATCAATAAAAATACAAACTACTACCAGTAGAGTGGAACCAGTAATGTCTTAGCCGTTTTTTTTTTTATTCCAATCTTAAGAGAGCACCATAAGATTTAACGTCTGAGTTGAGTTGTTCTGCCTCCACAGGTCTCTCTTCATGGTTTTGAACTGTAGTGCTTGCCACATCAGTGTGAGTATCACTGTCGTGCTATTGGCAGCTGTTTACCACTGTAACTAGGTAACGACTCAGAAAGAGGAGACACTTGCTGGTACCTTTGTTTTTCGTACAACAGACCACAATATTATGCTCCATGTGAACACACATTTATAATATCTGGAGAAAGCTATCCATTAACATTCCCATTAATCTCAATGGCAGTTGCTCAGCTGGCCATATCCCCCTGGAACCATACTAACCAGACAAACTCGGAGTCCTTGGCACACACAGTCAGATGAGCATATTTTTCATAGTGCCCTCTAGTGGTAAAATTAACTTTTAAATAGGTGCTTGTATCCCAAGTAAATTCATACCAGAGAAGCATTTCACCTTTAAATGCATTTTTAATGCATGTCTTTTTGAAGAAATTGGCTTTATTTTCAGTTGTTTATTAATGGCAGAAGTTTAGGTATTGGAATCTGATGATATGCTCTTGAGATTAACTGTTTCTGTAATGTATTTTTACATTACCGGTCAAAAGTTTGAGATTAGTAAGATTTTTTTTTTATGTTTTTTTTAAAAAGAACGTTTTGAAAGTCTCTTATGCTCACCAAGGCTGAATTTATTTAATCAAAAATGCAATAAAACTGTAACGTTGTGAAATATTTTTATTAATTTACCTGTTTTCTGTTTGAATTAATTTCTAAAATGGACTTTATTCCTGTCATGCAAAACTGAATTTTCAGCAGCCATTACTCGACTCTCAGTCTTCTGAGAATCCCGCAGGGATCATTCAAATTGTTATTATTGATTCCTTATTATTGTAACGCCCCTGTGGACTGTTTATTGTGGTTTCTTCCCCTTTTGTTGGTTTAGCCCATATTAATTATTAGTTAATCACCTCATTGTGCTCACCTGTCTGCCCCTCGTTATCTGCCCTATATAAGTTCCTGTCTCTTGTATTCTAGTTTGTCGGTTATTGTGAATGTTACCCCGAGTGT
>NW_015649573.1:317936-336409 GCF_001515625.1 Sinocyclocheilus rhinocerous | reverse complement strand
TGTTATGGATTACCCCGCCTTCCAAATCCTCCTGCTGGAGCAGGGGGAACGCTCTCTTGAGGACCACACGAACGACTTTCTGTCCCTGGCTCAGCTCACGCACTACCCGGACAACTGCCTCTGCACATTCTATCGAGTTGGACTTAACGCCACCATCATCCTCCCTCCGTCGGCTCCACCGTGGGCCGCTATTATGGCTGTGGCCTGGGTCCAACTTGCCTCCTCCTCCTGCTCCGGTTCCCTCCTGTCGTCTCCGTCATCCTCGTCATCCTGCCTGCCTCCACACACCGTGTCGTGACAATTATTATCAATGTTGAAAACAGTTATGTGGAAACCATAATACAGTACATGTTTTTCAGGATTCTTTGATAAACAGACAATTCAAAAGAACAGCATTAGTCTTTTGTAAAAGTATACATGCACATGTATTTACTGTTACTTATGATTAATTTGATGCATCCTTGCTGAATTAATAATGTGTATGTGTATATAACGATAGTACAGGTATAGTTGATCATCATAACCTGCTCAGATGTTGACATAAACATGCTGTTCAGTCAGCAGTTGGATCAGATCATCTTGATCATCTTTAGCCTTATATTTCATCTTCAATCATTCCAAATCACTGGGTGTGTGTTTCTATATATGCGTGCGTGAGCTAAATCTTTACATATTTGAACCTATAATGTATTGTTCTGGTTTTCATGATAACATAAACTTAACAATAAACAGAAAGAGTTGGGTTTAGGGCAATATAATGATATGCAGGTGTGTTTGTGAGTGTGCATATCTGCTTTGCTTGTGTTCCTTGGCTTAATCAAACAGGTTTTTGTCTCCAGAAGATGGCGCTGTGTGCACAGTGCAGAATTTGCCAAAATCTTCTCCAATGATTTAATATAGAAAATAAGACAAGAACACACAAATGTCTGTCTATTTAGTACACAAACTCAATCCCAATGCCTGCATTGATGGATAGAGGAATGATTATATTTGTGAGGGCATCCTCGCTATTTAAAAGGCTAATGAATCATGTTTTGATTTAGATCTAATAATGTCAGCAGATATGTTTGAGGATTAGTAGTTAGTAGTTGTGGTAGTGAGTTACAACCATCACTGCTGCTCACTAGCATTGTATTTTGAATGCTGGTGTACTAGCCAGGCTTCTTAACTTTACCAGCAAGGATGACCTGCATTTTTTGCATGACTATGCTGACCAGTTTGGACTAGCATGTATCTTCATGCTAGTGTAAACTGGTCTTTCTCTGGGCAGTACGGCCACACACTGCAGCACACACAGGAAGCCATTAGGAGTCCGTGTAAGTAGACACATACATCTATCTTCTTTCTCTCCATTTTCTCAATTCTCTTTCTTTCACGCTCTTTGAAGACCACATGAGTTATATGTTATCCATACCTCTCCACTAGGCTAACCCTTTTTCTACCTTTGTTCTTTCCCCTGCAGCAGTTAAATAACATGGTGTGTGGAAGCACCCAGTTTCAGGCTATTTGCAGTGTGTGTTAGTTAAACGAGACCTCTTGAAGTTGTCAGTTGAGTGTGTGCTGTTTTTCATTATGGAGTGGGGTGAGCAGAGGAATGCTCTTATAGCATTCCCCACTCTTTCAACCTCTCACCCTCTCATTGCCCCCTTGTTTCTCTCTTTGAACTTCCCCTCTTCTCATTTTGCGTCTTTCATGTGTTCTCCACCATCTCACATCTCCGCATGTCTCTGTTCCTCACGTCTCACTGTGTGTTTGTGTGTGCAGCTGTGATTTCTCAACAGTCATATCTGCACCTACATGTGAGGGAACGTGTACTACTGTACCTAGAATTACAAAACATAATAACAGCCTATACATCAGTACAAGCACTGCCTTTAAGGCAACAAGATAAAGGGATAGCTCACAAAAAAATGAAAATTATCATAATTTACTCATCCTCAACTTTCTTTCTGCAATGCCACACAAAAGAGAATATTTTGAGAAATTTCATTTTTGAGTAAACTATCCCTTTAATACAGATCAACAAAGTGATTTTTTTAGTTGTGTTTAGTCTATTTGTTCAATATTTACTTGAACATTGAAAAGAGTGAATGTGAACACTGAAGAAAGATAGTATAAAATTGGTTATATTGAGCCATTTTAGCACTTAAAATGGTCACTCTAAAGTTTAAAGTTTTTATTCTTTATCCCAATATGTCCTACTTTGGATCTTTTGGTGATGTTGTGCCCTTTTGTTCCTTCTGCAGCTTTTGTTAGAGTGTGTGTGACTGAAACAGACTGTCAATAGCAAGATAAATGGCAAATCTTTTTTCAGCACAGATTTGTCTTCTCTCCGTCTGCTCTCATTCTGCTTGTCTTTTCTTTTTCTTTGGTGAGGTAGATCTTTTGATACTCTTCACATACAAGGTCAGATAACTAAGTCACTAATCAAACTACTCAAAAACGTTATGCTTACTTTTCTGAACAAAATCCACTCCCTCAAACACGCACACAAGGATAATAAAGGCACATAAAAAGAAAAGAATGCCATTGACCTTCAGTGAAAAGAAATAGGATCAGAAGTGGGTTGAGTCCTGCATAGTACAGAACACACATACTCCAATAAGGTCAGACAGTCTCTTTTTTAAAGAAGTAATTAATCCCAAAAAAATTTAAATGATTTACTCACCAAGAAACTCTAATAATAATAAGTGACATTTAAATTGTTATTCACTGATAATCTTCAGCTACAGTGAGCAGTTAAGATTCGGGGTCAGTAAGATTTTTTTTCTGGATTGAAGTCTCTTATGCTCACCAAGACTGCATTAATTTGATCAATAATCCATTAAAACAGTAATATTGTAAAGTATTATTACAGTGTAAAACAACTGTTTTCTATGTTAATATATATTTTAAAAATCTAATTAAGTCCGTTGATGGCAAAGCTGAATTTTCAACAGCCATTAATCCAGTCTTCAGTTTCACATGATCTTTCAGAACTCATTAAAATATGCTGATTTGGTGCTCAGGATTTTTTTATAATAAGTGTTAAAACAGTTGTGCTGCTGAATATTTTTGTAGAAACCATGATGCAGTTTTTAGGGTTGTTTGATATGTACAAAGTTCAAAAGAACAGCATTTATTTAAAATAGAAATATTTTGATACATTATAAATGTTGTTAACTTTTATCATTTGTATAAACTATTTTGTGGTGTTTTTTGGTCATTTTTTAAACTTAACATATGTGGTCACAATGACCAGTTGTTCTGTGAAAACCTGCATGAAAAATTCCTACTTGTATCCCACTAACGAAATAAAATAATTGTTAATAATGTCATAATTTCCCTTTTTGGCCGAACTATCCCTTTAAGAAAGTTATCTGTAAGGAGTCTGTAAGATAAAAGCACATTCTAGACATGTTGTACTTATCTCTCTCTCTCTCGCTCTCTCTCTGTGTGTGTGTGTGTGTTGTTCCTATTATGGCATCTGGAAGGGCAAGATTGAGCATGCAAGAGATACAATCCTTTAGAAAGTACTTCAGTGTCCATCACTTTTCTCTCACACTCATACTCATGCACACAATCTTAAACTGTGGTGAACGAAATCCCAAGAGTCCCAAGTGTCTAAGTCTAGCAAAGTCATGAGAACAGGAAATTACCTCGATTCTGATTTTGCCCCCAAGTGTGACCTCAAGCAAACAGCCTGTGTTCACTGTTCAAGCAAAGAACAGTGGACCAATGTGTGGTGTTGTGAGAGTGCTACATATTTTCAATACGTCTACAGGGACACAAGGGGGGAATATCCGGCCATAATCCTGATGCTCGGGTTTAACAAGGGCTGAATTGAAGTAATTTAGTGTGATTCTCAGTTTGACTGCTTTATGGCACTGGGCTTGTTGTCACCTGGGTAGTTACAGGAGTCAAACAGAAGGGGGTTGGGCAGGGAATAATTTGGAAGCAGGGAGGTTGAATGGATAACAATAGGCAAATTGAATAGAGTTGAATTTCTGTGTATCGAGGTTCCCTGAAAGAGGCTTGATACTCACACAGACGCTCTAACAGGTGGTGCGACGTGTGTTGCATTGTATTTGCAGATACTGAGACCCTGATATTCGTCTTTCCCCAGAGATGTTAAAGGGATAGTTCACCTAAAAATGAAAATGGCACCATCACTTCTTCACCCTTTTGTCTTTAAAAACCTAATTATACTGGTTTGGAATGACATGAGGGTGAGTACATGATAACAGAATTTTCATTTTTGGTAAACCACCTCTTGTACACGCCTACTGTGATGTCACTCCATATGTAACCACTCAAGAACTTGTTTAATTGCACATTTTTTTTGTCATAATCTCTAATTGTTGCTAGTAAATCACTTGGAAATGAGTGTGCATGTGTGTCTTTGTGTCCATCTGTTCTGCTGTATTCCAGCTGCTTGACCTACACCCTCAGTTCTGGCTCCTGATTGGCTGATGAGAACCATGTCTGGAGAAGCTAGTCTAGGCCCCTTATGAGGATTCACATCTAAAACCTGGACTGGACTTTCTTTAAGACTGGAATAGAGCCTTGATTGGGACTGCAGTGTTTTAATTTGTGTCGGTCTTGCATTGATCTTTGACACAAACTGTATAATGGAATCCATTCATCCATGCCAGCTTATAGTAGGACTCCACTGTCCATTTTTGTTAGAAGACAACACACAGTTATTGGCACAACTCCGGGATATCATCTGGACAGGTTTCAAACCTCCAGCCTCTGGCCAAGTCTTTTATCTCACAGACACGTTTGCTTTCGCTTTGCACCTGGACTGGTTTTTCAAAATTTTTCAGTTGAGGGATTGAACTGGATTGTTCATTGTGCTTGCAAGGCAGTTGCGTTTTTAGAAAATTCTGGATTTTTTTTTAGCTAACAAATGTTCTCCATATGTTTCAGTGACCTTTGATGTTATTTGTGTGTTAAATGAATTCAATATGGTTCAAATGGCTCATCTCAAAAATCTGTGGAACGATGCAAAGGTTAATTGTTCATTTCATTTAGAGGTAAAGTGCCCTTTTTGTACCTCTTGTATCACTCAAGGGGACAGGGTTTGGCTGAATACCATGGCCCTGTTAGCCCCTGCTTGGTAGACGCCATACTGTAGCTTTACCATCTAGCTGAAAAATATACTAGATGGAGTATTTTTTTCTCTCCTAGCAACTACTCTAATAGTAGCCATTTTACCAGTGGGTGTTTTAGGGCTCTTAAAAGCATGACTTTTCTGTATATTTTCACTCCCTGTCTGCTGCCTGTGCCATCACAACTCATAAATGAAGAGATTTCAGATCGCATGCTTTTGTAGGCAGGTGCCATTGAGATGAATAGGAATTATAATGGCAGGCTTTATATTCACCTTTAAGCTCATCATAATAATGTGATCTAATTTGGATATAAATTCAAATTTGTAGGGAAATAGAATTGGTCCAAAAAGAAAAGAGAGAGGGAATTGTTTTAAAGCAGAAGTCTGATGAATGCGAGTTCCTTAGCAATTATTTATGAATCACAGGTGTTTTATATATGAGATGAATGAATGACTGCAGCCAGCAATGAGGCCGAAACCAGCACAGCCAGTGCAAGAAGGCTTCGGCTTTTTAATTTTACTTAACATTATTTTATTTATCCATTATACTGAAGAGACCTTTTTGAAAGATAGTTTTTGTTTGTTTGATTGTTTGTTTTGTAATTTTGAGGTGTTCTGCTTTATTTTGGTTTTAGAAAATAAACGTGCTCTCCTCACAAATCAACTCTTTCTTGTTTTTGTTTCATGCTCTCTGTGCCGTGCCCTGGAATTTTATGTCACTTCCTGTCTCCCGTGGTGTTTGTAGTCAGTTTGTAGTCTGTTTGTCCATTGGTTCCCCTTGATTAGTCTCCCCAGGTGTGTAGGCAGGTGCCATTGAGATGAATAGGAATTATAATGGCAGGCTTTATATTCACCTTTAAGCTCATCATAATAATGTGATCTAATTTGGATATAAATTCAAATTTGTAGGGAAATAGAATTGGTCCAAAAAGAAAAGAGAGAGGGAATTGTTTTAAAGCAGAAGTCTGATGAACTTCTCCTTTTATTTTTGAATCTTACATAAATACACAGTAAAATGAATAAAACCTTACAACATTTCTCATTCCCAAACAAAATTATTTTGTTTATGAAGTTTAAATGTATCATGGTTTCCTCAAAAATATTAAGCTGACTAATAAATGTTTCTTGAGCAGCAAATCAGCATATTAGAATGTTTTCTGATGGATCATGTGACACAGAAGACTGAAGTAATGATGCTGAAAATTCAGCATTGCCATCACAGGAGTAAAGTATATTACAGCTAGAGTTATTTTAAATGTAGTAATATTTTAAAATCTACTGTATTTTTGATCAAATAAGCGCAGCCTTTGTGAGCAGTGAGCAGAAATTATTTCTTTTTAAAACTGACCTTTATACCTCATGGTAGTATTTATTGTACTGCTTTAAATTTGATGATTTAAATAAACAATAATTGTATTACAGTATCAAGAATGATACTGAAAAATTACGTGATATTACTCCAGCTCAAAAGTAAAATGCATAGCGCTAAAGAGAATTTGATGTCACAATGCAAAATAAAATTTTTGTGGTACTAAAAGTATGCTAGTTGTCTTTATGCAATATTATTTCGTATTTGTATGTATAATTTTTTATTGTAATTTTTTTTTAATAAAACTTTTAAGTACTGTTAAAATCAGATACTCTAAGACTTTAACTCAAGTTGTTTTGGAATTGGTGACTTGTAACGTGTAGTGGAGTAATTTTCACTATAAGGTATCTGTACTTTTACTCAAGTATGGTTTTTAGGTACTCTTTACACCTCTGCTTAAATGTGACTGAGAAATGTTCTTGATAAGTTCTTATGTTCCACCTTCTCCTGATCCAGCCCTGGTCTTCACACAAACTCTTCGTACAAACTTTGTCTTCTGGCTGTCTCTCTGTCTGTCTTCAATGGCATACCTCTGCCTTCCCACTACTTAGAGACAAAGTGTGTGTTAGAGAGAGAGAGAGAGAGAGAGAGTGAGCATGTGGCACTGAAGAGCCTTTTGAGCTTTTCCCCTCTCCGTGAGAAATCAAGAGAGAGAGAGAGAGAGAAAAAGCAAACTCCCCCCCTACAGTTGGACTTTTCCCAGACTTGAGTGCTGGAATGGATTTCCTCTGATACTTTCCTCTGATACTTCACAACTGTGGAGTTTATGCACAGAAGGGATCTTTAAAGTTTTGTTGACTGAGCGTGTGTATGCGAGGCGTGTGTGTGACAGGAGCGTGCTAGGAGCTATGTCAGGTGTTACGCGGCAAGGTTCTGGGAGACCAGGATATTACTACAGACTCCTGGGTCGAACGAGGCTACAGAGACAGCGCAGCCGCTCCAGGAGTAGAAGCAGAGCCACAAACAATAGGGGTAAACATCTTGTTCTAACTTTACTACATTGTTTCTGAAATATTCCCTCCGACCTTTTAAAATACTTTTACGTGTTGTTAATGGTGCAGTATATATTAATATTTCCCATAACAGTTACATTTGTCACACTTACCTGCAGTATGTTAAGTTTGTGTGTGAGATTTCTGTTGTTGCCACAGTAGTAAAACATCATAACAGCCCGTCTTTTAGAGTGCAACTGCCATAAACACGGTTATTACCGCATTGTTTATGGCAGCACTCTTCTGAGTACTTCACTTTTTAGAAAAGCTTTTTCAACTTTATTTTAATTCTGAATAAGAACATCATTGAATGAATAAACTCTAAGAAATATAACTCACTTTAATTTGCACTATTTTTTAGATCTAAAAAACTGTATGCAAACACTTCCTTTTTAACCATGAACCAGAGTTGCTATTAATGTGTTTCTGTTCGAATATTGTTTTGTTGTGTTTGTGTGTGTTAATGAGGAAAAAATGTGAGTGATGCTCAGGTATTGTTGTCTAATCACAGTTTGCCAGTTGTCGAAGTGTGAGTCTGTGCTTTAGTAGTGGGACTTTTTTTGGAGATTAAATTGTTGGTGGAAGTAGGTGACTGTTTTTGTGTATCATTAAAACATAATTGACACATTCACTCAGCCAATTAATTCAAAAACAACTAATTCATGCAGTAACCAAGTGCCACTACTGTATGTTGCTTGGCAATGCTGAAAGACTGATTCTTGGACTTTGGAAGTATTTTCTTTTGTTTTAATATAATATCAAATTTGACAAATGTATTTATTCATAAAGAAGACATAGTACTGAGATGTGAAGTAAAGTGTTAACTTCTGTTTCATAGAAATATTGTATAAAGCAACATCAACATGGAGCGATCAAGGTGGCCTCATGTCTGTGGCCTGTGGCTGTTTTGACATTCAGTACAAAAGCATATTGTATTTAATGCAAAATTTTGTATTTTTACATATAATTTCTGAATATTATGTTTGTTTCTATCTGATCTTGAATAATTGGTTAAGTTCCCTGTATAAGAAACTTAGCCACTCTGTCAGTTTAGTGTTAGTTGTAACACCTAAGTATCACCGGATAAAACCACAGAAGCCATAAAGTTAGTTAACGAGCCCTCACGCGAGTGGGTGGAGTGAGCGCCTGTTTGTGGAGAAGTGGTTATTATCAGCTGTAACTTTACGGCTTAACAACAAGACAGGTGACCAGCCACAAGTATTGAACCTGACACACCAAACGCACTCTTACTCACACAGTTTTCCAAACCAGTCAAGCAGGAACTCCAGTACTTTAGTATGGCCCAACAAGCTTCTGCTCTCTCTCTTTCTCTCTCTCACACACACACACTGAGTAATTTCAGATGTGATGGCTGAGAATGGCTTCTTTAAACTCTCATCCAGGTTATGGCTATCTAGGCTCATTACACAGGGGATCGATTGAGATCCCTGAGTCATTCAAACTTAATTCAGTCACTGAGAGAATCGATTCATGTAGTAGATGAGGTGCTTTGTGATGGGGCTTTGTAATGGCACAGCTGTTTTGGGGACTTGGCAGGCTCAAGGTGACATCACTGTGGTAAACTTTTGAGTTTGAGTAAAAGGTTTGAGAAAACAGAAGCTGTGACTTAAGAGAGGTTCTAACATTTAGGATAGATGTCTTGAACTCAGTATGTTTGTTTATTTGCTTGAATGATAATGATATTTTCTGTTCAGTGACATGTGGGTTTTACTTTATCAAGATTTTTGTTTGACAGCAAGAGAATCCAGAAGTTTTCCAGTGGGATGATTGTCATAGAAGATTTTGCATGTTTTGTGGGTGTGGATCTACTTAACTGTCAAGCTGTATGTTAAAAGATCAGTTCTTGTTTACAGTTCTGCGCTTATTCATGTTAAGTAGGGATAATATTGCAATGTCTATTAGGGTTGGGTGATATGCTCCATTGTCATACCATCCTATCCTCAGCTTGTGAGATCTTCATGGTACGGCTAGAAGCAGCCTAATGTTAGTATAATCTATTAACTAAACATGTCTACTAATTATAATGCTTACATCTCCTCAGTTATTCAGCAGCTACAGAAAACAAGCAAATAACATTTACATTATCAAAGAACATCACTCATGTCCGTCTAGTGCAAATTTTATGCATTTTTAAAAATCACTCCCGTTATAATCAGTGAAACAATCTCTTATACTTACATTGCACATACATCTGCACTTTGTTGTTTATCCTGAGAGAATTCGCACGAGAGCAGAATTCAGTCAGCAAGCGCTCACTCAACAACAAAACTCATCTGAACGCCTCTAATTGGCCAGTGCCTTCATAAACTCAACAGAATCACATGTGATTGGTTATAACGCACAACACTGTAAAAATGCGTAAAAAGAAATATGATGGGACAAATAAGCCCTAATATTAATTAGATAATACTATCCTAATAAAAATAATAATAATAATAATAATAATAATAGTAATAATCGTCTTGATATCATCAAGGGCATCAGCCACAGGCGATATTTCTGGCTATCGTCGATACGTGATACTATCATCTATCGGCACAACCCTAATGTCTATGTGTGCATGGAACATCACTGTTAGTGTTACTATTATTATTATTATTTCTTATTTATCTTGTCCTCCAGTAAGTAACCAGTATTTCAAAGAGCGAGTAATAAAAAGTAAAACATACACACTCATTATTCTCGTGTGAAGGTGCACGTCACCGGTGGGATCATGCAAATTGAGTGTACAGGGAACAGAATTATGAGCTTTGTTATCTGCGGTGCTTGTTTTGGTTCTGCTGACTGATAGCTTATCAGTTCATGCATGACAGAAGATGGCAGCACTTTGGATCTGAATATTCAAATACTGCACCAGTATGAGGTAATGGCGCCTCCATGAGCTCAACTCTGTTACACAACCAATTACACACACACACCTCACATGGGGTGGATAAACACACATACTGTAATTACCCTGTTTAAACTCATGTTTGAGAACATGCATAGGACTGGAGAGAAAATTGTAGCCTATGTATTTACGTCCAGCACAGCCAGCTGCATGTGTGTTTGTGCAGTGTTCTCTGTCTAGCTCTCCCTTCCTTCCTCCCCTCTGTTCATTTTTGATAATACAGCATTACATCACCACTGTATCAGCTGTTAAACGGACAACCTGTGAAACACACACACTGACACAGCTGTGTGAGGAATAACCTGTTCTGGGAACAGTACAACAGCAGCTTTTCCCATAGTCGATGCGTTTTGCTATGCTATGGTTTTTAATATCTGATTAGTAAACGCATGGGAACGTGATTAGTGGGCTTAGCGGTGACTGACAGTTGCATGCAGCTGTGGTTTTCAAATGTTTGCTCTGCATTATCTCACAGGAATGCTATGTCAGAAGATTATGGTGGAGAATGTGTTGTACTGCTGATGATGGACCAGTTTCACCATTTCTTACTCTAGATACGACCAAGATTAAAACTGGGAAATTGGTCTGAGTGTCACTTTGTTGGAGCTGTGACACATTGTGTAATGGAGTCAGGGCAGACAACACTTCTTGAGCCCATTCTCACCTCCTCTAATCAACATTTCCTATCTACTGCTGTGGCCTAGTAAATGCTGTGGCATGTTATTTGATGTTAGGGGTTGGCAACATGACCAAAATATTATATCTAGGGTGGCCATATGTGCCATTTATACGGGACACGTCCTGGCCAGGATTTTTATATTGCCTAAAACACCCAAAGTACTTTGACCAATAACATGCAGGTATTGTACATAATCAACCAATCGTGGCGCGTGAGAAGATGGGATCTACAGAGAAAGAACAAAAATGTTTGTTCGTTCGTTCGACTTGAAGCACCGCTGCGCAGACCGATCATTGTATGACACCAAAGTATACAGCGAGAGCGATTCGAAAGCATATGGAGCCGTCTGCTCTGCTCTCCATAGCTCTCGCGAATGTCATACAATGATCGATCTGCACAGTGCAAACAACCAAAACCTGTATATTTTAGGCAATATAGAAATCCTGGCGAGGACATGTCCCATAAAAATGGTCTGTATGGTTACCCTACTTATATCACGATACGAGTAATTTTATTTCACGGCAGCGTATATCACAACATAGTTATTTTTACTTTAAATAAGGTCTTTATGATATACAAAATTTTGATACCATAGAAATGTCATAATTCTTGTCACCAGTGTCGATATCACAAAAAAACTAATACTAGCCTAAATAAAAAAGAAAAGAAATGCTACATACTTTGTATAAAGTAATCAAATGTATAAAATCACTGCATGTTCTTCACTGTGTAAATGAAATATATATTTCTTCTTATTAAAGTCAAGAGTAGTGAGAGATTTTCTCTCTTTTATTTTTTGATTAACATGAATAACAGACAGCAGGAATTTTAGACTGCTGTCACTTTAAGAGCTTCCCGGATCCAATATACTGTTGCACACTTTCTCTGCTCTTTGGCCTAAATTACTGTGTTTACGAGGATACTTGCAAAAACGGGAACTTTTGTGTGTATTTAATCGTTCAAGGCCTATAAAGCGGCAAAAATAACTCCGTTCAATACTCCGCACTCTGTGAGAACTGTCTTCACATGCGCGCGCCTCTCTAACAGCGCTCAGAAACAGTTTCTCAGACAGTGTGCGCATATAGTGAAATGAGTTCTCTTTCACTGCTAATTGCATTTCAACATCTTAAAATGACCATGTAGCACAGCAATGTCACGTGAGTATGTAACCACGATAGAGACGATAGTCAAAAATCTCTATCGGTTGATAAATTTCTACCAGTTAATCGTGTCTACTGATATATCACCCACCCCTATTTGAAGCATTGCGCCATCCCCATGTGGGCAACATGAGGTTGAATCTAGCTTTCCAATCCCATTTTTACTAGTAGCTAGTGCATGTGATTTGATGCATTGAACTGTGGTGCTCATGTGGACACTATGAGTTTGAATCTGGCTTGCAACACATTCTGATCCCAGTTCCATTTTTTCTTCCCATCATTTCTTGTCATGTCTTTGCTATATTTTTGTTGTATGTCTCTAAAGAGCTATGGTTTAGTTAGATACATTGGGCCATGGTGCTCATGTGGGAAATAAGAGGTTCAATACAGCTCACATTACTGTACAATTCATACCTCTTCTCATCATCATTTCTGTCAACCTTGGCTTAGTAGTTGGTGCATGTGATTTGATACATTGCACCATAGTACTAATGTGAACAATGTGAGGTTAAATCTGGCTTGCAACACTTTTGGATACTTTTCCCATTTCTTCTCCCCATCGTTTCTTGTCATCTCAGAATTGTTGTCACATCTCTACAAAACTGTAGCTTAGCAACTGGTGCATGTGATTTGATACATTGTGCTGTAGTGCTCTCATAGGCAACTACCAGCTCCAGAATCCAGCTCCCAGCATTTTCCTCTTCCCACCTCTTCACCCAATCATTTCCTGTAATCTCTCTACTTTTCTTTTTTTTTTAAATGAAACCTTTACGCATTTATAATCAGAGACAGGTGTTGTAGCACATCAAATGTGTTTTGTGATGTGGACACACAATCTGATATGATTCACTTTCTGCACCCTCAACACGGATGAGTTCATCATACTCTGTGCCGAGAAGTGAGGAAATACAGTTGCTTTACAGAATGCTGTGGGGAATGCTGATGGGTTTGAGCCGGAATTCTGCTGGAGTTTCCATTAAACGTCACATCTCATCTATTTATACAGGAAACTAGGGTAAATACTACTTAAAAAAAACAACTTGCCAAGGTTACAGTATGTCAAAGAGTGATCTGATAAAAATGTCTATAGTTTTCATAGGGTGTGTGCTTGTGTGGGTTTTACAGTTAGCTATAGGGTAATCCAGAGAGTGTAAACTTAACAACAGAAGATAGGTCAGTCTGGAAAGTCAAAACAGACAAAGGAAGAGAGTGAGAAAACGGAAAAAGAGCTTGATGAAGACAAGAAAGACAGGAAATAAAAAGAACGAGGGAGGTGAAAGGACAACAGAGATAACAGTGATTAAACAGGCAGGGAAAAACAAAAAGCTTTGTCAGAATGGTCTGATAGCTGAATGTTGTGCTAGAGTAGGTCAGTCAGTGAAATATTTTTAACTAGTTCATAGTTGTGTTAGTGATTTGCTATAGTTGGGTCTCCGTGTGTGTGTGTGTTTTATGTCTTGGAATGTCGGCGTTTTCTTCAGCCTTATGTGCAAAAACAGCTAATTCTTTTTGCTGTGCTTCCCACACACATATCACTTGTTCACATTCACACTCTCTGTCTCTCACTCACATTGACATCTGACCAAAATGTAAAAAAAAATAATAATAATAATAGAGCTAATTTGCATTAGTTGTGTTCAACTTCTCTTCTTGTTGATCTTTTAGTAACTATTGGCTTCAAAGAGTTGTACTTTCAGTTGTATCATTTCCTCTTTACCTTAGTGGAAGTGGTATTTCAAAGGGTCTGGGCCACTAATATAAAGGTTTCAAGTTCACTTTGTAGTGATGATCCAGGAACTGAGCGGATACTGAGATCACAATTCAGCACTGAGCAAAGCCACTAAACCAGATTCTGCTCCAGATGGATTGGCCCTGTTATTAGTGTTCTGTAAGTTGTTTTGGACAGAAAGCATGTGGTGAGTGGTTTGTTAATTGGATTCGCTTCAATCATGAGTAGTCTGACATACCGCAGACCCCTGTAGAGAACAGATCGAGCTCATAATGTGCCGCCTTGATTCATCTCTGACTCTTTTACTCATTATGCACTACTACTGTTGACTTGTATAAATAACAAATGGTCATTACACATACAACTAACCAGAAGAGATGAAATCAAATACACGTGTCTGTGTATGCTAATGCTGCATTGTTATAATGCACACTCTGGACTCTTTGGAAAAAGTTGGTTGGTTAAACATAGATTTGCAACATGTTTGGAGAAAAAAAGAAAGAAAAGAAAATGGGCCTCCTGACAGACAGATGTACTGTCTCATAGTATAATATTTTACTCTACCATTTTCCATTTTCAAAGAGCTGACAGGTGGGCATCTCTTTTGCGTATGTGTGCATTCTTTGCATGGCTGTTAAGTCATTCAAGCACAGTGAGCTTTAGGAGCGGATGCAGAGAGTGTTTGATTAGAAAAAAAAAGGAACCACACACCCTTTGCATGCAAAAACCATTCATATGGTTGTTTTTTAAATAAGGGTGGCACCCCTCATATTTGCTGCAATGTTGAGATCACATGATAATGTGCCACTCATCTCAGTAATTCTACTGTTGTTGGACTTTTCCAGTTGCAGAGCAAACAAATCACAATTATTCTATGTAGTAACATTTGCAACAGGTGTCAGTGTTTTGTCCAAGACCACTGTTGTATAAGTTGATTAGGAAGATAAATAAGAAAAAATATATATATATATGTGACAAATAAATTATGGTCTATTTTAAATAGAACATTAAACATAACATTTATGCTTCATACAATACCAAAAATCATACTATATGTTATACATAAAGTTGCTACTGCAAAGTGAGTACAGCAAACTGTGAGTATTCTTATGTTTGCTTATTTCTTATTCCTAATCATGTACAGACTACCTTTCAAAAGTTTGTGATGAGTGCAATTGTTGTTGTTGTTTTAATAGAAATTAATACTTTTATTTAGCAATGATACATTAAATTCATCAAAAGTGGCAATAAAGACATTTATAATGTGACTATTTCATTATAAAATAGATATACATTAATGTATTAAATATGTATTTAGTTATTCCAAATTGTATTATATTTCACAATATTACTTGTTTCACTGTATTTTTGATCAAAAATAATTTTTCAAGAGAGAGAGAACATAAAATGATGATTTAAAATGGTGAAGATCACATGAAAGGATCTTATAACTCGTTTACACGTGTCAATACATTTGTGAGGACATTTTCCAAGGTTTGGACTTTACAATTATGAGTACAATAATCCAGTTTGTCGGCATGTAACAGTGTGTTTCAGTTCTTGATAGAGTCAGGTTTTGTGGAGTTATGTGTGTTCGATCATGAGGCATGTTCCGTAACTTCACTCTCACTCTGGAATGTCCTCTACAGGAAAACCTGGAAACATTGTGTCCCAGCCCTCAGCTCAGGAAGTGTGTTTTCTGACCCGTGTGCGTCGATAGTTGGTCTTGCTTCTGTAAGAGAGTATTCTAAGACTGGCTGAATTCTCAGCAGGTCTGAGATGTGGTTGCTATGGGAACAGCAGAGCAAGGCAATTGTCCTGTATGACCACTGGGCAGGTACCTGTCAATCATGGTGTCGGATAGGACAGCCGGGTCTAATGGAAACACATGTTCAGCTCAAGGAGAGAGACAGTTATGCAGGTGTTGGTGTGTGTGTGTGTGTGTGTGGTCATATCTTCTTGCCTTATTGCACTGTTCTTGAGAGGTTACATCATGACGCTGGTTGTAATTTTGTTTAGACAACAAAAGACATTCAACAGCAAACACCTTTTTATCAGCATCTAAGGATAAATGAAATAAATTGCTGTTTGACATCTCTGACTGAAAAACACGACCTCTGGTGAAGGAGTTTTATTTTTATTGAAGTAAAAGTAAAACTTTGTACATCAATAAAGCAGAAATGTATTCCATTTTGTTAGTTTTTTTACTAATTAGTCACTGAAAATTACCATGGTACAGTTTTTCTTGACATGGCACCATGGTAAAAATTTTCAAAAAATATGTTTAATTACATTTAAATTTAGGATTTTTCTATTTAAATAGTGGAATAAATTAATATAATCATATTTTAAATTCTAAAACGTGTATTTAAAAATATTTGTGCCATGTTTAGTCAAATACTTCATGGTAATATAAATAAATAAATAAATAAATAAACCAACATTGTAATCATATCATAAATTCAAAAATGTGTATTTAAATGTATATTTAAAAAAATCCTTTTGTCATATTTTTGTCAAATAATTTTAATGAAGTTTAATGAATTCATTTTCTCGACATGGCACCATGGTAAAATAAAAAAAAAAGTTTAATTCAATTTAAATTTAGAATATTTCTATTTAAATAGTGAAAAAATAATATAATCATATTTTAAATATAATTTTGTGCCATATTTTGTCAAATACTTTGTGGTAAACAAACAAGCAAATAAATAAATACATAAATAAATAAGAATTATAATCATATCATAAATTCCAAAATGCATATTTTAAATGTATATTTAAAAAAAATCCTTTTGTCATATTTTTGTCAAATACTTTTAATGAAATGTAATTGTTTCATGAATTAATTTTACCTTTAACAATCTTTTATGATGATCATTAGCAGCCCTGTTTGATGCACATATGCAGTGTAATCAGTCCTAAACCAAAAACATCTGGCATGTAGTTGGTAAATAAATCAATGTTATAGGTTACAGATAAGTAAATGTTGTCTTATAAAGACCTGTGTGTGTTTGTTGGTATATTTGTGCATCTTTTTTTATTTTTCTCTGCCTGAGCATACAGGTGGTTGACACTTGTAGCAGGACTAAATGAAACCACAGTGATCGTCACGCTAATCTAGAACCACACACATAGTAGCCACAAGGACTTAATTTTTTTTATTTCAGTTCAAGCAGACGCTCGCTCTCACTCTCTCACAGCTGCATTCCTTCACATCTTCTATCTTTAACAAGCAGACACTCACACACTGAGAGAAAGTGAAAGCCATCTCTCCCAGATCAAACTACACGGCTCCTCACTGTTGAATTCTCATTACACATCACCGCCGGGCTTGATGGAAACTGGTTGACTTGATTGAAGTTTAATAATCCGCTGTTGAAAGGGTTTTTAGCAGGATAATCAGACCTCTGCACTTCCACCTGCTTCTTTGTCATTCATTTTTGTGTTTAGCATTTTAAAATCTGTTTTGAAAACAATCTTGATCTGAGAGAAGATGTATTTAGGCATACTAGGGTAACCAGACATCCGGCTGCAGCTTTCCTGTGTAACATCCTAGTTTAGTTTTTTGTGTGAAATAATACCAAGTAGCTAACAGGGCACTGCTCACTATAGAGATTTTGGTAACACTTTACCACTTTATTCAGTTATAATTATTTACGGCAAAAATACACAGAGCAACTTTTTATTTCATAGATAATAATATAGGCAAACTTATTGATTCATTGACCACTGTTCTAGAAAGGTTTTTGTTTTGTTTTCATTTCAAAATTCTGTTTACATTAGTGTGCAGTTTTCCTGAATTGTCCTGCAGTGTCACATGCTAAAGTTGATCTAATGTGATTTAAATGACTTTTGTGTAATACTTAATAATATGTTTTGGGCCTTCAATTCTTCATGGAATATTTGTACAAAGTAGTATGATTGTACAAAATTGTATGTATTACAATGTATTTATCACGCTACTAATATGTACTGTAAGTGAACTGCAAAAAAAGCTGAAAATTATTTAAAATGGTCTAATAAATAATGAAATGAATTCTTTCCATATAAATGTAAACTTACAGTACAATCTTGCACTTGAAGAAAGCTTATGTCCACGTTATTTCCCAGTCCACACAACATACCAGATGGTTGAAATTTGGGAAATTGGGTGAAACGATGCTTGAAAATAATTCATACTCCTGCCTTTATGAATGGGCTTTAATTTAGGACATCTATGTAGGGATGCACCGAATGTTCGGCAACCGAAATTATTTGACCGAAAATTGTAACAAAAGCTTTTTCGGTGTTGAATAAGCGAAAGACCCGAATAAATTGTACCGAACAATGACATGATGCGATCAAATAGAGGCGCACGCTAATGCAACAAACACGTCGGCAGTACAACAATATTTTTTAGCTTGTACTGCAACTATACTAAAAGTTAACATATGAATACTGATAGTTTTCTAATTAAATACGTGTAGTAGCATTTTCAGTACACTTTGAAGTATAGTCTTAGTAAACTACTAGTTTAGTAGTTTTATACTGCAAGT
>NW_015649573.1:309389-317651 GCF_001515625.1 Sinocyclocheilus rhinocerous | reverse complement strand
AAATTCTGTACAGAAAATGTGTACTAGCGCCACCTACCGTATAACAATGAAAACACGGATTCTAGGAGCACAAGTATAGCTAAAATATATTTAGACTTTTCTAAGTATGAGTCAAGTATACTTAAATGTCATTTTAAGTATATTTCTGAGAAGTACATAAAGCCCATTTCTGAGAAGTACATAAAAAGTAGACTAAAAGTATACTTTCCTATTTTTTAGTTTAAAAGAAGTATACTAATAGCACACTTCTTTTTCGTAAGGGTAGTACTGCATCAGTGAAAGACGCAAAAATCATTACAATCACCGGCAGCGAGAGACTGTTTAGTACTGCATCGCATGTCTTCGATGAGAAGTGGAAGGGGTGGTTGTTGCTGGTTACTGTATGATGATTAAAATCGCGAAATGAAACTGCAGAATGTTATGTTTTCTAATACATGCACGAATTGAGCATGAGCTCGTGACGCCAGGGTTCAAAATCCAAAGTGCGAGGAAAATCTGCCCTGAAATAGAGTTATTCGTCAGTTGCTCAGTAACATTTTTTTGAATTTTTACAAGGCATGCATGTGACAATGTGATACGTGCAACAAACGTCTTCCCAAATTCATAATGAGAATCATTTATAAATCTACTGTTGTCAACAAAAAGAAGCACTGAGGTCTTCCGGCGGGTTTCTGCCAAAATAAAAGCTGAAAAAAAAAGAAGCAAGAACTCCATCAACATTAATAAATGTTATTATTGTAATGTTACTGTTGTTCTGTAAAATAAAATAAAAAAGACAATAATAAGGATAATAATATTTACAACAGCTCTATTAATACATTTATTATAGCATTCACACATAGTGTTCAGACTGGGATCTGTAATATTTTCTAATGTTTTAAAAGAAGTCTCTTCTGCTCAGCAAGGCTGCATTTATTTGTACAGTAAAAAAGAAGAGGGGGATCTCAAAAATGGCCAAAAAATATTATTTTACTAAATTATTAATTTGAAGTTAAATTATATTGGTATAATGTCTGCTAGAATGTAAAAAAAAATGTTCAGTGTTAAGTAAATATTTTTAAAGCACATTTCTCTTCTGCTCAGCAAGGCTGCATTTATTTGTACAGTAAAAAAGAAGAGGGGGATCTCAAAAATGGCCAAAAAATATTATTTTACTAAATTATTAATTTGAAGTTAAATTATATTGGTATAATGTCTGCTAGAATGTAAAAAAAAAATGTTCAGTGTTAAGTAAATATTTTTAAAGCACATTTTGGCTTTTTCATTTATGCAATGGTGAAAAAAATTGACAAAATGGGGGAAAAATGCAAAAAAACTGTGTTCGGTATTCGACCTTCGGCCCAGTGTTTCATTTTGTTCGGCTTCGGCCAAGAATTTTCATTTCGGTGCATCCCTACATCTGTGACATACAACTCTTACATTATGAGTGGAAGATCAGTCACTGAATGGATGTGTTGGCATGGTGATTGTTTATGTGGTATCTGCCTATTTGATTACATGCTGTGAGAGTCTCACAGTCTACATCCACACTTGGACAACATGCTGGGATTTGTGCATGTGGGTTTATTCTTGGCTATTATAAAGCTAGCTCTAAAAAACATCTTTTCAGTTGCGTTTTACAATTTAAAAAATGTCTGTAAATGTCTATACTCTGTGTGTTTGTGTGTATATACTGTATATATATATATATATATGTATATATATATAAAACGGTGCAGAAACTTCTATATATGGAACAATCATTTTGTTAATAAATCAATTTCTCCGTCTCTCTTGTCTCACAGACTCTCCACCTGAGAAAACAGGGCGGAGACGTAGCATGCCAGGCTCCACCCCTGACAAAGCCCCACCTACAATGGAGCCCACTGCCACTGCTGCTACACCCTTCAGGGTCACAGTGAGTATTATATGTGTGTCTGATCAAACACAGTCTGGAATCCAGATGTGATACATACTGTGCCCACATGTATCTTATCTTTATTGCTGCTACTACTTCAGATCTTTAGTATTAAAATTCTGCAGTACTAATAAACGTTAGCTTGCAAGTCATTTTGTCAAATGCTAATTTCCTACTTGAGGCTATAAATGTGAGCAGTGGTGGTGTTTTATTAATATTTTAAGTAATTAAAAAGCAAAAATCCAGTGCAACATAATGTTAAGCCTAATAACCAAGCAGCTGAAACTCAAGATGGTGATCCAGCCCAAAACCACATACCAAGCCTAATATTTTAAGTATTAAGTTGAAGTCTGGATCAAAGCTACATTTATAGGCTAGATTATACATCAGGATATTACATACAAATGAATCCCGAACAAGCTCCATTTGAAGAGAATGTTTTATTGATGGGCATCAGGGAAGATTTAACAACGTTCGAATGCTCACTATAATTGGTATGAAGTTGTAATGATATGTTTATGAGCGTGAGCTCTATTAGCAAGGGATGAAAAAACTTCTCATGATTGAAACGCAGTCTGTTAGCAATCGTTTCAAATTGAAGCTCACATTATGTGCCGGTTGCGGAAGTAAATCATTAGCAGTCAACAGCAGGTGGTATTCAGTAGTTTCACCCTCTGTATAAAATGCAGTGCATGTGGGCTTTTTATGTGTTTTTGCTGCTTAGCATTTACTGAATGTAGGTGTAATTACATTTAAATGAGATCTCTGAGGTGACTCGAGGGCCACTTGACCTCTGAGCTTCTGCAGATTCAGGCCCAATTACTCATCTAGCCTAGTGCATAGTTTGCAAATATCTCCTACGAAGTTAAAACATGATCTGAGAACACTTAAGTTCCATCACAAATCTTCTCAGTGCTGTACATGTTTGAACAGGTTCAAGGCACACAAAGGAAGCCTTAGATGTCATTGTTTTGGGTGAATGATGGAAGATGCCACATAGCTTGATTGTTAGGTCAGTCTATATGGACAATTAGGGAAGTAAAGATAATCCCCCTGCACCCCCCGCTGGTAGGCAGTGGTACTGTACCTTTCGGAATCAGGATCTCGTGCGATTTTTCTCCCCTCTCCCTCTCTATCCTACTTTTATCCTCCTTTCTGAACTCTTATTCTCCGTGCATGAATAACACCATCAATACCAGATGGACAGATGTATTGAATGACCTTGAAGATTCTTATATGAAAGAAATGGTGATATAATTAATGTACATGTCAAGAAAGATGGATGAATAGTTTTGTTTTGTGAATGCAGTAGAAAACCCACTCTGTGAATTAATCGGTGCTGTGTGTGTGGTTAAGATGGAGTGTGGGAAAAGCACAAGAACACCGTTTTCAGCAAAGTTTTCTGGTGTTTTTTTCTTTTCTTTAATCAATTAGTTACTCAGCCTCAGGTTTGTTTTGTGTTAAACTGTATCTGACACTTTACTGGATGCCTGACATATGCAGTTGACTGAACTGACAAGGCATTGGGAAATCTATTTAAAGTTATACAGTATTATTTAGATATAGTCATATGAATAAGCTATTATTATTAAAAAAAATGGCTTTAGGTAAATATTTCAGGTAATTTTCCATTGATTTGCTCCTGGCAGGTTTTTGATATATAGGCTTTATTTAATTTCTGCCGCTTGCACCTAACCCAGGCTTTCTCATCTGCTTTCACATTAAGAAAAGGTGAAATGTGCTTCATAATTTTAGTCAAAGCGTCCTTGTGGTTTAACGTAGAACTAAGGGTGACGGAGTCCTGCAAATATGTGTGCCCAAGGGCCTCATGGGACCACGATCCGGCCCTGGATTTTGACTGCCAACATCCATGACCTGTTTGACAGACCTGCTCGATAGTTGCTTATTAACACTGTTTGACATTGCATACCATGACTGAATTATTTACTAGGGCTGCAATGAACACTGTTTTGATAACCGATTCGATTATTTTTCATTCAATCTGATTTATCACTGCATGTGTACGTGTGATATTGTGTGCAAAAAATAGTTTACACCAAGGTCCGTTTACACCAAGAAAGATAACTATAACGATAACTTTATTGGCGTCCACACCAAGGACGATAATGTTCTGTTTGTTATAAGAGTGTGTTGCAGTTATTTCATTTGCTGCTTTAATTGCTCAAGCTCATTAAGTCAGGTGGATTCTGATTGGCTATCAGTGTTTTTATCATTCATCAGCTGGAAAAAAGTTCTGAAAGTGATTGCAACAATATTGTTGCACTGTGTCGTTATTGTTGTGTTGTGGACTTTACTATTCTCATAGAATTAGAGCAATTATTTAAACTTTGTAGTTATAGTTATCATCCTTGGTGTGAATGGTTCTTTGCAATAAAAGAGCAAGAGAGCAGTTTTTGTAAATACTGAAAAGGGGAAGAATGTTTTGCAGGAATGCACACATTCTTTCCCCGTAGCAACACATTTCTGTCATCATATGACATTCTCCTGTAAAGTAATTGTGATTTCAGTATGGTTCATTTAAAACCATAATTTAATGTTTAACAAAGAATATTGTTTTGATCCACATGATTGTGCTTCCTTGCTGTTGCGCTCTGTTTGATTGACATGGTCTGTGTCTGTTTTGTTTTTTTTAATAATGTTAATGACAACAGAGACATTTTTAATCTGATGTTTGCTATCACAACATATGCATTATAAGAACATAACATAAGAACATACAATAATGTGCTGCTTGTTAAGTTGAATTGATACTTTTATTCAGCAAGGATGCATTAAATTGATCAAAAGTGGCAGTAAATACATTTACATTGTTACAAAAGATTTCTATTTTAAATAAATGTTTTTCTTTTCAAAGAATACAAAAAAAAAGTTAAAGGGGTCATATGATGCGATTTCAAGTTTTCCTTTCTCTTTGGAGTGTTACAAGCTGATTGTGCATAGATAAGATCCCTGAAGTTGCAAAGACTAAAGTCTCAAATCAGACCGATGAGCTTTGTAAAAATCAACGCGTTTCAGAAGGCGGGGCATAGAGGAGAAACAATAATGTACAGTATGTGGAAAATAATGTGTTTTTTTTACTTTAAACCGCATAAACACATTTCATTACACCAAATACACAAAATAATGTTCTTTTTAGCAGCATCATATGACCCCTTTAAGGTTGCACAAGTGTTTGAACATTAAAAATAATAAGAAATGTTGAGCACCAAATCAGACTGTGAAGCATTCTGTGACACTGAAAACTGAAGTGATGGCTGCTGAAAATTTTGCTTTGCTGTTACAGGAATAAATTACGTTTTAACATATTAACATAGAAAACAGTTATTGTAAATTGTAACGAGATTTTACAGTATTATGGTTTTTGCTGTATTTTTAATCAAATAAATGCAGCCTTGGTGAGCATAAGAGACTTCTTTATGTAAATGTAAAACATTAAAAAGTCTTACTGAGCCCAAATTTTGAATGGTAGTGTAAGATTATGTCCAAGTAAAAAAAAAAAAAGGCTCTAAACTGCTGTTCTTCATAGAGCCACCAAAATACTGCCATTTATTCTAGTCATTTATAACTAATACTAATAAACTGATAATCAATTAATTTAGGAAATACCAGTCAAACTGATTATCAGTTTACTCTCGACTCTACAGTATTCAGAGCACTTGACAACCTGGCAACATGAAATTACAAACTCATAACCTTCTTTGAAGCTTACTGCATCATATTTTTGCAATTCATGTTATGTTTGGACAGGGGAGCTTGTTTATTATTCAGATGTCTTCTTGTCATTGTCTCTCTCAGTCCTCTTCTGATTGGATTTCCTTTTCTAGCGAACGGTAGGCTGCAATACTCTGACTGATTGCTCTATGATTAAGAGATGTCTGTGTGTAATCATTTGCATATATTGTGAATAGTAATCAGTAGGGTGCTTTAATTATGTAGAATATGCAGATGTGTTAATCGGTAGGGGGGAACGGCCTGCTTTCTGTTTGTTTACTAACACTTTCTTGTCAGAAACTTCATGTCTGCTGACTCGCCTCTCTTTTCCTCCAGAAACTCTTTCCACACCTTTTCTCATTCTTTCTCCGTTGCGTTTCTCACTTTCTCACATTCTCACTTTTTATCTCTACAATAGCAGCCTTACAGTGAGGATGAGTGGATCGTATTTTGTCCTTGACTCTCTTTCTTTTCTTACAATCCTTCACGTTCTCGCTTTAATTTTTTTTTTCTTTTTCACTCTTTCTCACTTTATGCTTCCCTTTCCTTTCCATGCCCTTGATGCCAACCTGCTGTCTCCATGGTAACTGGTGTCTAAAGGAAGTTGAGTTTTGAGCTGCAAAAATGTGACCGGTGCTTTCACAGAAAAAGGGTGTATAATGTGGGATAATTAACGAGTGAGTGAATGTATGAAATGGTGGTGAAAGATCAATATGAATCTGCCTGTTATTATTATAATGTCTGTCCTATTCTCTGTCATTTCCTCATTAGGGGTTTTTGAGTCGCAGGTTAAAGGGCTCAATAAAGCGGACTAAGAGTCAGCCTAAACTGGACAGGAACAGCAGTTTCAGACACATCCTACCAGGCTTCAGACCAGTGGACAACGACAGGTAAACAACAACAATTTTCCATCTTATTCTAAGTGTTTAATTTCTACACCACTAACGTCATCTAGAAGAACCTTCTCTATAGAGGATCTGTGTGTTTGGATAGTTTTAAACCAGTGGTTCTCAACCTTTTTGACTGCAATGAAAGCTTTTTCTGTAATGACATAGCTGCTTGTTTTCAAATATATAGGCATATTACAGAAACTAGGAGTGACAATATATTAAAGTAATTCAATAAAAGACTTATAAATAATAAAATTTTAGTTTTACAAGCTGAATAGATTTGAGAATTTTCCACATTTTTTTTTATGACTAATGAGTTTACTGCCAATTTATGCCAAATAAAATATTTTAGAGCCTGAGAGAACTAGAAAAAATAATATTTTAACAATTTAATTTAAAATTACATTTGCTGAAAGAACAAAATAAAATAATATGTCTTGATTTTTTTTCTTTTAACTTATGTCTCATTTTTACTCATTTTAAGCGTTCTTGCAGCCCACTTGGAAATGCTCCCTGGTTGAGAACTATTGTTTTAAACTAGTTAAATTTATCTTAAAAATAGCATTCAAATGTCATCTTTAATCTTTCAATCACTGTCTTGACTGGAGATCAGTTGTTACAGTCACGGAACCATGTGTTATTGGAGACAATAAAAAGTTGGCAGTTGGTTCTGACCTATTTTAAAACTTTACTGGATGTGAATGGATATGTTGCTGTATGAGTGGCTGAATGAATATGGCAGTTGAGACTTAGTATAGATATTTTTGCATGTGTTTGCATTCTGTGTGCTAATTCCTATGGAATAGCACCATATGTAAATGTGCGATTTTGCATTTCCTCATGTCTGTGCTGCATAATTTGCTGCACAGTGAACAATGACGTGTGTGTGTGTGTGTGTGTGTGTGTGGCCTGAAAGTTTGTGTGTCTGTTTGGCAGAATGGTTATTGAGGTCACTTTTGACATGCCTCTCTTGTCAGTGAAAACCGACAGAGCTTTGCAGTCCAATCTGTCATCTGCCTCTTTCTCGGAGATGCTCCTTCATGCATCTTCTCTTTCCCTTATCCCATAAATATCCCTCACTTTAAACAGACTGCAGCTGTGCTCTGCTCTTGAGTTTTTGCTCATTTCTATGCAAATTTCTGATTTGGAAACTTTCGCTGTACTTTATTTTACCGTAAATGTAATACACTTACTGTTATGCTCACAATTTGCAGAACAATAACAGTTTGGTAGTGCTACTAGAAATAGACTGACGTGACAAATTTCAGGTCTAGCTGTTTATTCCTATTTTCTTTTCTAGTTTAAATCTTGAAAGTGGGCATTAATTGAGGTATTGTGAGATGGGAGTCTGCTGCAGGACTAAATGTAAATCATATAGAGAAGTCAGGCTTCCAGGGAGGACAAGAATGCATCGATCGAAAGCCCACTGTCCAATAAACAATTAATAGCTTTTTTTCCCAGTGCAAACAGCAGTCATGATAGACTGCCAGTGAAGCACACTCTCCAAGCGGGACTCAAAATGAAACTTTTGGATTCTCTTGTCCAGTGAACATTTATCTTTGCTCCTATTAAACATTTATATTTGGTGCTTTTAAATCCTATGGATTCCAGCAATGTCTACAGACAGATTCATGTGGCATTGCCAGGGGTGCACATAAGTTTTTCAGCCTGGTTCTCATATGAGAACCTGGAGATTTGGTTTGGTCCTCACACGGCGGCACATGGTGTGACCCATCAAATATA
>NW_015649573.1:279873-306926 GCF_001515625.1 Sinocyclocheilus rhinocerous | reverse complement strand
TTATTATTTTAATTTGAACCTTAATTATTATTTTTAATTTTAATTATTTTCATTTTTCATTTTCAAACTTAAAATCAGCAGGCTTTTATTTTGGCGGGTTGCCGGCAAGTAAGTATATGCGCTTCCGGGTTTAGCGCTGCCGATTGTAGAGCGTCAGTGAATGAAATGTCACAGTTTTGCATTGTGCTTTGAAAACGTTAGCCTAGATTTATGCTTTCAGTTTGAATAGAAATCTTATACAGTATAGTTTGCCGATCTAAAATGGTAATTGTGCATTCTGCGTTTCCCAAAAGCATTGTAAGCCTAAGTTGATCGTAGCTCCATAGGTGGCAATGGGTCTACGATGTACTTTGGCTTACGATGATTTTGGGAAACACAGCCCATGTCGGTACGCAAACGCGCGCTCTGAACTCATTTACACAGTGCATTTCTTATTTTGGTCGCGCATGCGAACCTGCGGACCACTTATGTGCACCCCTGGGCATTACAGTCATTCTGCATGATATTATTTACACTTTTATTTGATCAAATATCACATTTATTAGTATATCAATAAATTACATTGTTGGGAAAGCTGGATTCCATTCAGTTTTAAAGCAATCATAATTTATTTTACCTGGTTGACCTCAGCCCAACAAGCCAGCTGATTAACCATATTAAACTATAGAGAGAGAGGATATATAGACATATATAGAGAGAGAGATTTTTTTGGTGGATCTCAATCAGCCCCAGTTTGTACTTTATTTGTGCTCAGCGTCAATTCCCTCATTAATCTGGGCATTAGCTGGCAGTGTTTTCCCAGTTTAGCTTTAGCCATTAGCTTAGACCCTAAGAATTCCCAGTCAGTCACAACCCTCGTTTTACCTTATATCAGCAGCATTAACAGCAGCCACTGCTCCAAACCCACGGCCTGAGCTGCTCATCCATTCTTTACACAAATGAGATTATATGTGCGGATGCTGCTAATCCCAAAAGCATCTCATTTGATTGGATTAAGTGTAGTAATTGTCTGTGCTTTCAGCATGGCTTGGCTGGAGCAGACTATGGATGGCTGTGCTTGTACAGATAGGGGATGAGTACTCTGGACTTCTTTGGGGCCAAATGGATTTTTGTTGAGTTTGTGTGCCCGATGCCCAGGCTGATGTGAGTGCAGCATACTTTTGTGCCGCTTACGATCTGTGCTTGAGTGTTTGTGTGTGTATCTCTGCATTATTACATTCATTTGGCTGAAAATGACCCTGCGTTACCAGACAGTCTGATTGTGGCTTCTATTATAAAGAGTCAAGAGCTGTTAATAGAAATCGACTCTTCTTTTGAAAGCACTTACATTAAGGGATATGCATATACAAAGGCAGTTACATCTAAATGGACATTTATTATATGCAGTATCGACATGCACACAGTTTTCTCTGTAGCATTTTTGTAGAAAGCCAGTATGTACAGTAGGTGAGGTTTAGTTTTACTGATTTCTGAATTCTTGCTTACCTTTTCTTTATTTCTTTATAATGTTTACCCATAATGCGATGAAACATTTAGTTTGTGCTGTTTGTCCTCTTGGCACAGATGGCACTTAGGAGACTTGGGAAACATGATACCTGCCACAAGTTGAACCATTTACCAATAAACCAGGCTGTTCTGTTCCAGTGGATGGAGAAAAGGATTGTTCTTAGTGTGTAAACTGGATTACAAATCAAATGAATATCAAAAATAGACATTATTGGGGGGTATCTACTAAGTGTTGATTGTTTAAAGGGGTCATATGATGCGATTTCAATTTTTCCGTTCTCTTTGGAGTGTTACAAGCTCTTGGTGCATAAAGAAGATCTGTAAAGTTGCAAAGACTAAAGTCTCAGATCCAAAGAGATATTCTTTATAAAAGTTAAGAATCAACCACGCCTATCTAAAACGGCTCATTCTAACACGCCCCCACATGTCTACGTAAACGATGTGGGAAGATTTGCATAACGCTGCCCAAATGTTCACGCTAAGAAAGAATGCGTAACTTTGATTCTCGCTGTAGTATTGTTGCCGCCGCTGCAGCACACCTCGCTTTTTCAGACCGATGAGCTTTGTAAAAATCGAAAGGCGTTTCAGAAAGGCGGGGCATAGAGGAGAAACAATAATGTACATTATGTGGAAAATAATGTGTTTTTTTAACCTTAAACCGCATAAACACATTTCATTACACCAAATACACAAAATAATGTTCTTTTTAGCAACGTCATATGACCCCTTTATGAGGGACCATTAATCTGTTATGTCTACTTTAATTTCATAGTTTTTAGTCTTTAGTTTTATATGACGATTTTCTACCCACTGTCTGACCTTAGAAATAATTTATTTATTTGCTTCCGTACCATTTTTATTTTTTATGTGTAAATGACATCTGTTATGATTGCCTATTGACCTGCAGAATGTTGAATATCGAAGAGGCAATAATATGTTATTATAATCATATGCTCATGGTTGTGATGTCATAACCACAATGATTGTTTTAATAGTGTGTGTTTGCAGTTTAGTTTTCAGAAATTATTTGTGGAGGATGGACTAAGGAATGAACTGTGTTGTCAGAGTTATCGTATATCTATATCTGCATATAGTACACAAAATTATTTTTATTCTTCTTATTTTCCATGATATGTTAACTTTAACAGCCAAAATTACAATGATAACTTAACTTAGCATATGTTTAAATAATAAAGAGTGCCACAAATAGACATGTGGACAGAATTGAAGCAAAACATTTTTTCTCTTGAAGCACACACACATTCACATTCGCACAACTCGTGTCATAGACACAAACAGACTTTAATAAAGTTCCTTTTTATTTGATGTTCTCAGATGGCGCTAATAGATTCTAATGACTTTACAGGGTCAAATCTAAATTAAAAGCATTTGAACATTTGAGTCAGTTTTTCCTACGCTTGTTTTATTGTTCTCTCACGTATCCTTAGTTTCTCACCCTCTTGAGCAGGAAAGAGGCGATGTTGTCAAGGAAACTGTCATATCGAGAAAAAAAAAAAATCTCAGCGTTGCTTTATTGCTCAGTAAATTTCATTTGGTAAAAAAGGAACTAATTCCTAAGGAAAGACTGAAGTATGAAGATTGAACTAGAGCCACTTTTAATCAAACTGTCAAGCTCAATATGTATGTTTTGTGATGAGTGATTTTAATAAGGCCTCAAAGACTGTCGTTGGGTCTGCTTGGACAAAACAAAATTGGCTGTCTTTATTGAATGTGCAGGCAATAATACTGTTTTAAATCACTGAAGATGTTTTTGAGACTGCCTCCTGTTTTCACGCATTCATAATGCATTAGATAAATTTGAGTTGTTACAGTGATTTACAGTAGCATACTCAAATGGCTACAACAAATAGTTATTATTAAATTATAATAACTATTTATTGTAGCTATTTGAGTGAACAATTCTTCTTAACACTTGAATGGTTAGACAAGAGTTAGTTCTTTTCCTTGAATTTGATTGGCTAGCAGCACTGGGAGTTTTCACTTTGTGTATCACTTCGCTTGTCTGTGTTTGCATGATTCAGATAGATCTCGGTCTGTGTTTGGTGGGGATTTTTCTGTAGGTTACAGTGTTATGCCAGTAGGTGGCAGTAAGTTAACCATTGAGTCATTCGCTCAAACAAACCAATGTTCAAAATATTGATTCATTCAGAAATGACACAAGTGAAATTATAGCATGAGGGAACTATGACTTCATTTATTAATTTATACTATGACTTCATTTATAATAATTTATGCGTAAAATAAAGCCTGTGGTAAACATAACTTGACGATACTTTTATGTTTTGTTCTACAATGTAAACTGCACACACTCACAGCCCAAAAGTTCTTATCTATTTACTTATTAAAAGCATACGCTTTTAAAAATGAACATAATTGCTTCAAAATTTGTGCTTTGGGTATGGATGTGTAATTTACGTTGTACAACAAAACGTAAAAGTATCGTCAAGTTATGTTTACCACAGGCTTTATTTTACTCATAAATTGAAAAACCTCATTATAAAACCCCATAGGAAAATCTTGAAGGAGCCCGCGGCGAATTACTCTTTTTGTGGTTCTGACGTCATGGTTCCCCCACTCTATTTGAGTAAGTCATTGAATCATTTACCCTAATGATTTGTTCAAAAACTCCAAATGCAAAAATAGTTCTTACTGATTGGTTTTAACTTTAAACATAGCTCTTTAAATGATAAATTATAACTATGTTTTAAATTAAATTTTACAGTATTTAAAAGTCTGCATTGTAATTTTGTGTACCTCTGTGTTCCATATAGACTACACTACCATTCAAAAGTTTTCAGTCAGTAAGAAATGAATACATTTATTAAGCAAGAATGCAAAACAAATTGATCAAAAGTAACAGTAAAAACATTTTAATGTTAAAGCTTTCTGTTTCAAATAATACTTTTACCATTACTTTATAATAGTTTCCATAAAAAATATAGCAGCACAGCTGTTTTCAGTAATGATAGTAATGAGAAATGTTCCTTGAGCTAAATTAATGCGCTAAATTAGCATCTAAAAAAGATTTCATAAGGATCATGTGACACTGAAGACTGAAGTAATGACTGTTGAAAATTCAGCTTTGCCATCAGGAATAAATTGCATTTTAAAATATATTCAAATGGGGATTAATGCTTTAGACTATTTTTGAACAACAAGAGACTTCTTTAAAAAAATTTTTATAAAAGTCCTACTGACATTAACCCTTAAATGATATTTAGTTTTCATTCTCCCAACTGTTAGCTAAGAGTTAAAAAAGCTTTATCACAAGCAGGCTCAGACCTGCTGTGAACATTTCAGACTGTTTACATGCTGATTTCTGAGCTTAGGTCTGGAAGATGACTGTTGACAAAGCCAGGGCTGCTTCTAAAATTGCCTGTTTTATTTAGTATTGGAGAAAATTTTGTTTTGGTTGATTATATGCTGTGTACTCTGTCACAGCCATCTGTGAGTATTGATTTGGGATGAAAGGGAGTCATCTGACTAACAAAGACATGCATATGAGATTCACATTTTTGTGTATATCTGCTTTTGTCTGCGGTAGAGAGTAAAGCCATTTATACAAGCACATGCACATCCAAACTCAGATCCAGACAGAGAGAGATACAGAGAGCACAGGAAGTAGGACAGTGGAAAAAATATGTAAGGAGAGGAAGGATGAGTAGCAGAGAGAGCACAAGAGGGCAGTAGAGAGAGAGAGAGAAGGAGTGAGAGGGGGTGAAAGAAAGGGCTGAACGGGGGGAGAGAGAGATTTTTCTCCGCTCCGCCTTTCCCAGAAAACAACCGGCAGCGGTTGGGCTGCTCAGTGCTGAGCGAGCAAGAGAAAGAAGCAGGGAGAGGGAAGCGCTCAGTGCCGGAAAAGGGAAAAATGGAGCTTTGAGAGCTGCCCAACAGATCCCTTCCCCTCCAGAGTTATCTTCTGTCCTCTCGTTCTCTCCGGTGTCCGACTGCTGCGCTGAATTCACAGGATGACTGGTGAGTGATCAGTCTGATCCCTGATCCTTCTTTGGCTCGGAATGTTTTCATGTTGTTCTCACAAATATAATGTGATTATGCAAATTAGAAGTCTCACTCTCTCACACACACACTTCTATATTCACATGCTGTGATCTGGGACTGTTCAGTAATGTATTCTTTTGTAATTGTTCCTAACAGTGTCTGTGATGGGGGATGTTGGTCACATTAGATGTTCTGGGTCACTGGACTCATGTGGTTTAATTCTGATGGCATTTTAGTGTGGAGTCACTGTGGCCAGCAGCAGCACATCTGCATTAAGATTTTTCAATGGCTGCATCTGATTAAATTAAACTTCAATTGAAAGTTTATTCTGTATGAGAATGAGGGCGTGTCATTCTTGTGGTAATTAAAATGATTCGTTGAGGATGACGCCTGTTCATCGCAGGCTGCCTGTCACTTGTGGTTGTTTTGTTTTTGTTTTTTTGATGACTTGAGGTTATGAACTTCTCAACCTGTCGGCTTGTGTATGTGTGTGTCTGTAATTATATTTCAGTTGAACAGCTGCTCGCATTCATAACACTGAGGCTCACCGTGTCTCACACTATCTAATCTCCCTCCCTGGATTTATAGATTTAAAGATTGATTAATGATTGATTACTTCTGCATACCATGCAAGTGAGTTATATCGACGCTTCATTATCTGGAGAAAGTGAAGGGGTGGTGGTGTTGTTTCACCAAGGAGCTTTTTCTGCCTGATCTGACCCTTAAAATTACTGCCATTGGTGGAACCTAAATGAATGTCCTGTGGTCATAGAAAACCTACCTAATATCAGGGATTTTTAAAGTTGCATTTTCTATTTATTCTAGGGGAATTGGTTAAGTCAGAAATCTTTCTTGCATGTCTGTTTTTTGAGTGAATCACATTTCACACGGCTCAGTTCTTTCCAATGAATTTATCTCAATCAAAATCATTTTTGAACATCCTTTTTCAGTAATCGCAAATGACAGGAAAGGTCATGGAAAAGCCCTGGTCGTTCATTGGTCAAACATTGAGATGATTCAGTCATATTAACATTTTTACTTCAATTAAACTAGTTTTTATTATTCTATTATATTCTGATTTCCCACATTTTGTGAATGTAAACATTTTACTGTTTACATTCAGTCATATTGAATAATGTTTTTGATTTCAATTAAGCTAGGTTATGTACATTTTGCATAACATTTAATGTATTTCATATGATATGATATGATATTATAAATGTTTATATATTTACCACAATTTATGAATACATTATTTTGTGTACAGTTCTACTTCAATTGTATGATAAACACATGGTTAAATTAAATAAAAAAGAAACGCAGAAGAAATCAGATTGTTTATGCAACATGTACACAAATGGAAAAAGTGAAAGCTCTTGTATTATAGCACAGAGTGTGTAAGGAAAGTCAATTTTATTTATTTGACAAACACCTCTAAACTGAGTAGAGCGCGAATGAGAGATGGTGTGAAAAAAGAGGGAGAAATGAGAGGAGAGTGTCTCCTCAGTACCAGCTGTTGTTCGACGTCTCTTCAGCTGTGCTGGAACAGAAAATTAAAGACGGATAACGGATTTGATTGGAGGATAAAAAAAGACAAGAAAAAACAATGTAGCGTGCAAAAATGTTTTCGAAACTTGCAATAGACTCTGCAAATCAAGCCCATCTCTCTTTCCCCCTGCCTGGTTTTCTCTCAGTCACTCTCTAATTGCACTGTCATGACCAATCTCTCTCATCTATTGATTTGTTGTGCGCCGCTGAGGCATGTCTATTGCTCTGCTCTCCTGGAACATAAGGAGGGTGGTAGGGAATCTTCTCCTCAGTAGAGGGTCACCTCTGAATGCTCAACCTGACCAGAGTGTCTGGGTAAAGATGTCTCAGAGGTGAATGCTTCCGAGACATTCGGATCAGAACAAAGACATAAACTTTCAATGAACAGAAGGGCTCTGTGTTAGTTGCTGGCATAGGAAGCCTGTTTATTTTCTCTGATCTCTGGTGCATGTAGGACACACTCGGAATGGAATGTTACCATATTTGTAAGTGTTACGCATCAAGATAAATATGGAGGAATCTTATCAAGACATTGTAAAGCTGTTATTCCTGTCCTACCAGGCAGGAACGAATGTGGCAAGGACAGACAAACCAAGTCCAGGGAACAAAGATGAGAAATGCACAGTTTAAAGTCATTCAGGATGCAGACGGTTTTTATTATTTTTACAATTTCCTAAATTTTTTCTCTCTCTCTCTTTAAGAAACCACAGATTTTTTTTCCCTGAAATGTCTGCTAGTTAAAACAATGAATAGTCATCTTATTAACTGTCCAGCTGGAGTCTGAGGTGAGTCAGATCTCTACACATGACGGCAGCGCTGCCACAAAACCGCTCTTATTTCAGTGTATTCAGTGCAGCTTTTCCATAGGTACAGTACAAGAAACACATTTGCCGCTGTATACTTGTGTTGTGCTGACAGTAACTGGCAGATTGTCATAGTCCCTTCACATTGCGTCTTGTCCCTTTAAGTGGCAACATGAATAAAATATGTGTGTGCTGAGTTGAGAGCTTTTCTCTACAGCTGTGCTGCCTCTCCAATGGTGTTGCTGAGACCCAGATTTGACAATGGACATCAAGTGGTGACCCAAAACTGTACCTTCTCTTCTTAAAAGATAAACATGACATTTAATAATACTACTGTGTGAACAGCACAGGAACAACAATATTCACAATTATTAACATTAGACAGACTGAATAGGAAATTAATCCAATAAAAAAACAGTTTTTAATCATAATAAAAACAACGTGACTATCTTATTGCAAACTTTGCGAAATACACATTTAATGTTTTTTTTTTTTTTTTTTGCTAAGGCAAAAACAGGCTTCCATGCTCGACAGCCAGTAATTCAAAGCACAAAACAAATTGTGGTTGGCACAAGCCTTGTTGCTGCAAGCTAACTTATATTCAGTGTAGTCTTTTGTCTTTTTTTTTTTTTTACCTTGCATACTTTTCTTCATGGTTTTCGGGGATGAGGGCATGTGTCACAATCTGTCTATGCTGGCATATGTGTAATTTGGCTAGTGTCTACCAAGTGACAGATTAATATTTTGTGCCAAAATATTAACAACAACCGAAATGGGAAGTGTTTCTCCTCTCTTTTAAATGTGTATATATTTATTTATTTTGTTGCCTTAACTATACACAATTATATGGTTAGTTGCACTTTATTATTTGCATTTAGCTTTATTGTTTTCCCCTGTTTTCTGTGAACAGACCTGTGACCCATTTTTGGACCCACTGTCTGAGATCCAAAGCTGTTACAGGAAGCCACGCCACAAACGGCCAGCTTTCAGTGGAATATTTACTCAAATTCATCAATAATCCAATCACTTGCACCTCTGGGAATAGATGTGTTTGCTTATAATGGCCTGTATGTAGATTTTCGGTCTGCCCCGGCGCGCGTGTGTGTGTGTGTGTGTGTGTGTGTGTGTGTGTGTTCTCATGTTATTTTCTCCTTTGGTCTAGTGTGTGTAAGCGGCTTTTCCAGGCTGCTAGATAGAGTGATGGGTGGATGGAAAAGGGAGGAGGAGTGAGAGATGGATAGATGAACGGACGGCATAGTTAATGGCCTGGCTTGGACAGGGTGGCCAACTGCGGTTATGTAATTCTTAAATTGCACACATAAAGGAGAGAGTAGAGACAAATGCAGAGAAATAAAGCGTGCTGTACAATTATAACTATTTTCATCTCATAATCAGTTTCAGTTTAATATGTTTTATTGACATAACAAATAATGTATGTACATCTGGATAATTCGGTATAATTACCGAATAATTACGATAATTCGGGAGAGTGCAGAATTCAGTCAGCAAGCGCGCACACTGAACAAAACTCTGGTGGATCAGCAATGACTAATCAGAACGCCTCTGATTGGCCGTTGCATTCATAAGCTCAACAGAATTGTGTGTGATTGGTTATAATGCGCAACACTGTAAAAACGCATAAAAAGAATGCTGATGCAACATGAAAAGTTCTAAATTTAATGCTGCAATCAACACTTTTCATTCCATTTTTATTTTATTTGTGACCGCTGTAATGGATTTAGTTTAACAGTGCAGCAGCATTATTGTCCTAAGCCCAAGTTAATTGACTGTTTTGACTGTTATGACTGTTTTGTCTTCATATCCTATGCTGTAGTTCATCAAAGCATCTTGGTGTCAAAGACAGTAAATGAATGGACACTGTGCCCACTGTCTGTATTAGCTGATGGCCGTCACAAGCCAAGTATATAAATATATAAGCTTCTACAGAAGTCAGTCTCCTGTCTTCATATTAAAAAGCATGATGGATGAAAAAAATCCACCTCTTTGTCATGTCTGTTCTTTCTATAAGTCCTGTTTTTGTTGAAGGTCACTGAGGACTTCATGCTTTAACCTCATCACGTCCTGCTTCTCTCTCTCTCTCTCTCTTTCTTCTTTTTTATGTTCTACTTTTTATGTTTTCATACCTCTTTGTCATGTCTGTTCTTTCTATAAGTCCTGTTTTTGTTGAAGGTCACTGAGGACTTCATGCTTCAACCTCATCACGTCCTGCTTCTCTCTCTCTCTCTCTCTTTCTTCTTTTTTATGTTCTACTTTTTATGTTTTCATGGGCATGAAAGAACTTGTCTGGAATGTTTCCTTTCCAAGGTTGCATGTTTGTGCATGTGCTTTGTTTTCATTCATAGAAAAAGTATTTCAGAGAAAAGTGTTTCAGAAAAAGAAACAAATCGCTTAAGTGTGCAATTTTTTTTTTTACATGAATTTGACACTGAACGTTAACACATTTACACATCCACACACATGAATGATTCACATGAGAAAACAATGACAAGCACTTTCATTTAAACCCATCTATTCATATCATAGCTTCTTCACTCTGCAGTCTTGTTGTGTTATTTTAAAATTATATTAGCATAGCAAAATGTAAAAAAATGAGATGACTGTAATCAGTTAAGTGATTCTCTGTGTAGTTATTCTATATGTAAATGAGCTTCGAAGAGGATTTCCCAATATGTGTAGTTGTTCAAAGCAAAAATGAAGACCAGGGTCATAGATTTATGTTTCATAATCTATTTTAGCTTGGCAAGTCACTGAGCGTGTGTGTGTGTGTGTTTATGTGGTTTAAAACAAGGAAGTGGCCAGTCTAGAACAACCTTTGGTTAGCCTTTAACCAGATGCCCAGTAAACACCAAGGGCTCAAATGTTTGCTTGTGATAAGACAAAGGCGTTGTGTGTATTCAGGATTCGTTCAGGCCAAGGCTAATTTGTTTGTTGTTTAGCACATTTAGCCCATTTCTCTTGAGAATGACAAGTCTTCCCTCAGTCTGTCATTGTGTTGAATTTTCCCAGCATCCTTCACTCTCTGTTTTCCATCCTGGCACCAACTGCATCTTTATTTCCTTTTGTATATGCATATGGAGGTGCTGGCATCCATCGCCTATGTGTTTCTCTGCCATGATATAACTGTGAAATTGTCCATTTGGCCCGTGTGCGAGGGCAGGAGATTGTGTGTAAAGCCTTTGCATGAAAGCTAAATCATATCCTCCCTCTCTTACTTTATGCACAGAATGGACTAAAAATGAAATGGTGGAGAGGTCTGTTTTTCACGACATTCAAAATCCTGATGGAAATGTTGGTTCTGTTGCAGGGGTGTGAAATGGGGGTCAGTGGTGGTACTGCAGGGGATCCGCCAAGTATTGTTTGGTCTCAAAATAATTGTGAAAAATTCCAAAATATACGTTGAACAAAAATTAAGCATTTAATATTAAGTTAATTTCAACCATTTTAAATTTCTTTTAAAATTAACCCAATGAAAAAAAAAAAAAAAAAAAAAAAAAAATCAGCTGTCTCTATCAAGTAAAATTAATGGAATTGCATCATAATGTAAATCTTTCCTTGCTCTGCTCTGTTCTCTATCCAAAAAAAGGCTCCTTGGCTTAAAAAGATCTGAAACACCTGCCAGTTATGAATATGATATTCTAAAATATCTAACTAGTGTCAGTTAATCTGCGTGTGTGTAAGTGTGTTTGCCCCCCCCATAGTGAATGTCTGAATGACCTTTTGACTCCTTCAAACATTATTTTGTCTTGATGTTAATGTCCGTTCTTGCTAGGCACACAATAATAGATCAGGGAATGTTTTATGTCATGGACCCTGCAGACTTCCTGTTTTCTGTTACATATGTCTAGAATGTCTAATCTCAATGTTTTAAAAAAACAAACAAAAAAACAGGTATATGCATATTTTGCCTTCATATACAGTATTTTTCCTATTAATAGATCATTACCTCATGTATTTGTTTACATATTATGTATATAGCTAATAATTCTTATGCTTTAGTCCATTAATTGACTACATAATTTGGGAAAATACAAATAAGCATGCTTAATAAAAGATTTAATCAGGAAAAGTGAAACTATGCTCAATGAAAGAGGCATGGGATGTGATACTGGAAAGTTAAAATGTTATTGAGCTTGATGTGGGAAAGTGAGCGCTATCTGTTTAAATGGGGCGTGTGAGTGAGGAGGTGTGTTATCAGTTATCCCATGGGAACTTCCCTCTCTGGCACGCAGCGCGGAAGCCAGAGATCCCACAGAATTCCCCTTAACAGTCCATGTAGCGAAACGCAAATTCAGATCGGAAACACAGAAATGTGCTTGCATTCGGTAGTGGCATGAGAATGGATTGATGGAGCTGGGTTTAATCACAATTCAATGTAAGTAAATCTATCTATTCTTTAGACTTTGGATTTGAGCTGGTTTTGAACACAGTGTTCAGTTGACATTTGATGGTGATGTCCATTGTTATGTTTTATGAAATTACATATACTGTATGAATAGTTTTGGAATTATGGCTATATTTTGTTTCTGTTTTTCATAAACAGTTACCTTTGTTTGTCTGGTTTAATAAAAAATATTAGAGTAGGCCATCTTTTATGCGTAAAATGTGTTTTAAAGCACATGTTTAGAGGGGACGAGGAAACGGTTACATTTGAGGTAAACTGCTTGTATTCAGTAAAAAATACTAATTTGAATATCTTATCAAACTGTAATATCATATTGCTGCTTTCATTTGCCCTTTTTTTTAAATTTTTTTACTTGTATTATTTTATGTGCAACAAACATTCATTCTTTCATTCTGTCCCCATTCAATGAATGATAATTGAAGAACTGAATTAGAATTGAAGTTTTAATTACCTAAGAAAGTTAAAAAAAAAATACTACTGATGCTGTAATTGCTGTCTTTCTTTTATGTCTGTCTCTGACCTCAAACAAATATTTTAGTTAACAAAATATTAAATATTTAGTTTGGGAAATTAATGAAAGAATGAATGAAAATCACATTGTTGAGCCACTAATGTGAATATAAGGTGGTTACTATCCTGTGCCCCTTCACTCCTCTTCTTGTTTAAGGTCAGTTTTCAACTGTTTATTGATTTGAACCGCTGCTTCCCTCCTTAATGCAAGTGCACTGCACTACCAAACAGATTTACTGCTTGATAACAATTTACTATCTGAATGACAGCAAAAAACTGGATAGATTTATCAAATGTTCTTTTTTTCATCTTCACTAAATGTGATTATTTCCTGTGCCGTAGATCATTATGGGCTGTGCTCTTTTTTGGTGGGCTAAAATTGTACCTGTCGGCTAGTTGCCATGGAAACACTCACCTTTCTGTAGTTGCGGTCCATTCAAGTGTAGAGCCAAACCCAAGCAACGAAAGAGCCTATTACATTGATCTCTCTCTCTCTCTCTCTCTCTCTCTCTCTCTAAATGGGAGCACAGTAATGACAGCAGAGCCTCAGGCTGCATGATTAATCATATACTGCATTAATTGACATTGTGATTTTAGCCATAGCAGTATGCAATGATTAAAGGCTGTTTTAATGTATTCAATGTCTTATGAAAGCTTTTTCAAACTTGCTATTTTTCAGTTTTGGTTATGCCAGCTGACATGGCTAATTGAACCACTCACACAATGTGCATGTTTTTTTTTTTATAGCATAGACCATCATTGCTAAAAATATACATTATATTTTATTTTAAAAATTTAATTTTTGAAAGAACAACTGTTTTAATCTATATATAGTTGTAATGGCCACTCACTAACATTTGTCAGTCTGTCAGCTGTGACATAGATTTATCAGTGACCTCACATAACTTGCGCATTTATCAGACCAGAGAAATGTCTTTATTGTGAGTGTAAAGATGTGTACATGTGCATCTGTAAGGTCGCATTTCAGTCTCCAGCCACCCTGCTAGATGTGTTTGTGTGTGTGTGCTCATGACCTTAACTTTTTGTTTCTATGTGAGCTCCATACACCCACACTCCATGCATTTGAAAAGAGCCTGTGATGTGTGCTCAGAATGGCTGAATTGTGTGTATCAAGCAGTGTGTGTGTAAGAGCTGTTATGGCCTGTGTGTTTGGGAGCATGTCCCTGCACATCTTCCTGTTTTTCTTTCTCCTCCCATTTCTTTCATGTCGTGTTCAAGGTTGCTTTGATTTGTGAACTGTATTTTGTTGTAAGTGTTTCTACCCTTGCTAAGAGCACTGTGAGTGCAGGGGATGAAGAATTTCTTGATATACTGAAATGTAATCAACTTAAAGAGCACATTTCCATAGCACATTTGATTATGGATCTTTTTGGGGTTGTAGTAAATGCAGTACATTTCCACATTCAGCATCCCTGAACAGTTCAAATGTAAATTCATACTTGCAATTCGAGATGGATCTTTAGTGGATTTTCCTTACACTGATTAATCCAACTCGTACTATTTCTGACTTCAATGTGGGATCAACTAGGCTTCATTGGATTAGCTTGATTTCTTTTTTCAATGTCTACAAAACTGGCCCCATCGGTTCAACTGAGTTTCGCCAAAATGCAGTAGAAACAGTAAAAGCCCACCCAACTCTTCTAATTCTAATTCTCTCATTTCTTCTGTTTTTTATATTTAGATTACCTTCGTCGCTGTCTAATGTGAAGATCAATCTTTAAAAATACTACATTTCATAGCATTGTTAAATCTTGCAAAATGAATGTCATTTTTTTGTAGTCTGTAGCCCTGAGAGCGTAATCTTGTTTTCTTCTATCAGTCTGTCCCTTGTATTAGTTCAAAACGTTTATTTATAGAGCATCTCTATCTCCGTTCTCCTTTCTTACTTTTACATGCTGTCATGGAAATAAATAAAAAAATAATAATAATAAACAGCCATTTGCAATACGTTTTTATCATGGCACTATCACCTCTTTTTTATGTTTATTTTCAGACTCAAATGCCTTTGGTTTATTCCATTGATTTGTTTATTTTTTTGAAGATATGGCCAAGGACCAAAAAATTAAGCGGTCTGAGTTAAAAAGAAGAACAGAAAAGGAGGGATGGAGGCTGAAGTGAGACTTATATGTCTGGTGCAGTGTCTGAAATATTTACAGAGACAGCGATACAGAGCACTGTGAAGACAGGAAGTGTGTGCGCTGGGGATGAATCCATTTGGGAAGAAGAGGATTCTGGGTAAATTTGGAGCAAAAAATGAGTAACTGAAAGATAAAGAGAGAACATGGCAAAGTGTTATGAAAAGGATTCTTTTCCAAGGACAAACGGGTCAGTTGCTTCTCAGCAGACTGCATGTGCGTGCTGCTCTGTTTGAGGGCATAAGTATTTGGAGGTGAGCTGTTCAGTTCAGTTTTTGTGTTAATACCTCCCCGCCTCAAAAGCACACTCGCACATGCTCGCTTTCATTGGTAGGAGATGCATAACATGAAAGAGCTTGTAACACATGCCATTAAGCATGCACACCACATCACTGAGCGTGCCAACATCACACTAACAGGCTAAAATACATGCTCTCTTTCACACACACAGTGAACACAGTTAGAGCGACTGTATTATCATTCATACGGTGTCGTTCATTGCCTCCAATGCTGACATTAACATTCATTCTGCTAGACTGATGTGACAGTTAACCTTCTAGAGACACACTCCATGTGGAGTAGTGGGTGTGTTTCCATGTATTGGTGTTCTACATCCATCTCCTTATTAGTCTCACTTGCCTTTAAATCAGACTTATTTCGACACGTAGACAGCCAAGGACGAGTAAACATACACACATTCCTCACAGGGTGCACCTCGGCACGATCCTCTTGTCTGAACATGTCCTTTTCCTCTCTTAGGCTCACCTCTAACTCCCAGAATGCACTTCACTCTGATTTGCCCAGTGGCAATATTTAGATGATCCAGAATGTGCTGTTACATCATATTAGTACAAATGAGAAAGTGCTCTTCTTGGGTGTCCTTTAAAAACGTTATTTCTAAAATTAGATAGGATTGTACTCAGGATAACATTTTTAATGTGATTTTTATGTAGTTTTGACTGTCTTTTTTTTTTTTTTGCATGAAAAAAGGATTCTAGTAGCTTCATAAATGTCAGATCATGTCACATGGACTATTTTGACAATGTGCTTACTATCTTTCTGGGCCTTGAACGTGTCAGTTGCATTGCTGTCTATGCAGGGTTTACAAAGGTTATGGATTTCATCAAAAATATCTTAATTTGTGTTCCGAAGATGAACAAAGGTCTGGTTTGGAATGATATAAGGGTGAATAATTTAGGGCTGTCGCGATTTTTATTACCACAAAAAAATGTATTATAATTATAGGGCCCTATGAATTCCGTTTTATTTCCAAATCCATTTTCGTTTTTCTATACTCTGTTTTAATGCTTAAATTAAATGTTATTAATCAAAAAGCCTGTCTAATTAATTGAGTTTTACAGTTTTATCTTTACCAAATTCTGTTTTCCATTATTTTCTGGATTCCATTTTAATGGTTCCATTAAATTTTAATAATCAAAAGCATCTCCAATTAATTGATTATCTTACACTATAATACTGAACTTTGATTTCAGTGATTTGGACTATGAGATGGACACTTGCTTTTTGCACTCTATGTTGCACTTTACTTTTTACTTCATTAGGTTGAATGAAAATATTCTTAAGTAAAATTGTAGATTTTTTTTGTGGGAAATTAATCGTTTAGATTAATCGATAAATTAGTTGATAGATTAATCGAAATAAAAATAGTCGTTAGTGGCAGCCCTAGAATAATTAATGGCAAAATTTTCATTTTGGGGTGAACTATTCCTTTAATGCACTGCCGTAGCCCTTCATATTCATGGTTAAAAAGTGGCTGAGTTATTGTCTTGTGTTGCATAGAAAGTTATGAATGATGAGATATTTTTTATCTTCAAAACAAAAGATAAGCTTTATATGAGCTCATGGAAAGTGCTGAACTGTTCTCTGTTTCATTGGCACTTGATCCCTTTCCAAACTTGCTGACCAAAAAAGAGCTTCTGAGGTATTTTCACTCCTGATCCCTTTTTCTCTCACGATGCAGTCTTGAAGAACTAATATTAAGTCCTACTGAAGGAAACTGTCTGTTTCATTCAAAGCAAAAAGTTCATCTTTAGAGAACATTCTTTTGATGTTGAAAGTTTCATATCCAATAACTAAGTGATTGACGACAGTTCAGATGAACCCCAACACACACTGTTTCTTTAGATTTTTTCCATCCTTTCGATCAAGCTGGTTTTTGACAACTATTCCCAATACTTCCTGTCAGTGTCATCCCATCAATGTTTCCCGGTCAGGAAAACTGACGTTGGTTTCTTCTCGTTCTGGAACTGAAAATCCTGTCGTTTGGACTGCTAGCTTGATACTCTGTCTTTCTAACGCTGCTTCAAGCATGGATCAATCCCACAATCCCCTCTGCTCCAATTACTCTCAGAGCCCTCTGCTTCGTTTCACCTCAGCCAATCAGAAATAAACCAGTTTGTACACACACACACACGTTTTGCTCTCTGAAGCCTCAGTGGTTAGGAGACAAGGCTGGTCTCAGGAGTATAGTCTTACCTCTGAAGATCTTTGTGGAGGAGAGAAAGAAGGAGAGTGCAAGGAAAGGAAAACAAAGGAGAGGGGGAAGGGAGGTAAATAAAGAGTTCAGGGTAATAGAGAATAGTAAATAATTTATGAGATACACACAGCAACAAACTGTTGATGATGATTGTTTATGGAGAGAGATGTGGGTCGCTTCCTAGTAGATTTAATTGTCTCTTTGTGTGGGGGTAAATATGGGTTTATGTCAAGATAGCATCACCAGCATCACATTTAACAAGAGGTCAAAAATTTACCATGTGTGTTAATTAATTACTAAACTGATTAAAATGGAGAGTTCACCCAAACATTTGTAATTTATTCACCCCCATGTCATTCCAGTTCTATGTTTGTTTCTCTTTTCTATGTAACACAAAATTAGGTGTTAAGCAGAATGACCGAGCTGCTCTTTTTCCATTCAAAAGGAGTATGGAAGTATGGCACGCATGCCAGTTTTTTCTGCACACAGCAACATTAGCGAGCTGTGATGTCTGATTTAATGACTGAACCGGTAATTTTAAATGAGTCAGACAAAATCATAAAACAGCCTCAAACTTGCTCGAATTAGCTGTTTGAATCAGATTCACTTAGTGAACTGTTCAGAGAGTTCACAACTGACTCCTTTATGGAACCACACTGTAATTTTTTTATTTAAATTTTTTTTTTAAATGTTTTTTATTATTTGAAATTGAAAATAAAACAAAGTACGTTTTAGGGAGGAACAAATATTTCAGTCTTTAATCTTCACATTTGTTTCTTTTTAAAAATGGTTTCTAAACAAATTCAGTTCACTTCAGTCTGTTTGTTCACTAGTTGTTAATACGACAATGTGTAATTAAAGATACATATTCACAACGGATATATACCCTTCACCTTCCCCAGCTCCACCTGTATAGATCTGCTACGGTGTAATTTCATGTATGTTATACATGAGGGTTATTTCATATGTTATATGTGCAGCAGCAGTATTTCTTACATGCTCACAGCAGCAGGTTTGTGGGTGTATTGGCAGTAACAAGTCTCAGCAAATGCAGAAGCAATATAGCAGATCTATTCTATCAAGACCAAACACGTTAACATTGCCATGTATATTACCATGCTAAACTTTCTGAGAGTTGTCATGACAGAAATATAATTAAATATATAAATAATATAATTTATATGAATAATGTAGACTAAAAAGTAAGTATTATACAAAAAAAATATTGGTTGTTGAGCTCCAGTTGTAACAAATTTATACTAAATACAACTAGAAAACATCCTAGTTTATATAAATGCCTAATTCTTTTATGAAACTCTAGATGGTGCAGGCTGATGGGTTCTTAACGTAACTGATGATATTCACAGCGTTAAATGACTTTGCACAAGCTGATTGGTTCATGTTGCATACACAGCCATGTGTATGCAACATGTAAACATGCATTTACATTTAAATGGCTGGTTAGCATCCACTTAAGCATTTTGCAGTGCGCTTTCAGAGTTCCTCTGAAACCCTCCTCCTTCCCCAGCTCCACCTGTATAGATCTGCTTCGGGTTATTTGATATGCTATTTTTGCAGCAGCTGTATGTCTTAAATACTCACAGCATGTATCGCCATATGCATTGGCAGTAGCAAGTTCCTGTACTTGCTTGCAGTAGCAGCAATAATCTACAACTACAGCAGTAACCAACAGCAGCAGCAATTCAGCAGCAGCAGCGTAGCTGATCTATTCCTCCAAGACCAGATCCATTACCATGCTAAAATCTTCCAAGAGTTGTCATGATAGAACTGAAGCCGTTTTAATCTGTATTCTAATGCCTTACCTAACCTACTATACTAAACCTTCATCACAGCCAGATGCACAGCAACCCAATTTTTAGGGGGTATGCTGCAAAACAACATTGGGGTGTGTAAATAATGACAGAATTTTCATTTTTATGTGATGTATTCCTTGGAGATGAAGAGTGTTCTGTGCACGTCTCTCTCCAGCTGACATGAAGGAATGAGTAGTGGAACTGTTCCCAGATCAGATCTGCTTTGTAGCAAACACTAATTAACGTCAGTTCAGACCAACACAGGCTTCATCTTAGATGAGATCTCCCACTCTAATTACAGCTGTAAACATGTTGGATTTTCCAATGATATGCTTGCTATCTCCCATCACTGTTTATTATGGATGCGGAACATGTTGAATTGATGTGACACAAGTGGTATTGGCATCTTAAATGGCTTCATTCTTCACACATGCATGCAAGCACACATAACTTCATCTATGATCTGGTACCTTTCTGACTATTTTTCTTAGCAAGTTAACAGATATTGAAATGCATGGCAGAGATTTTGTAAACTCTATTTTAGATTATTAAGAGATAATTAACAGTTTGAAGAAGGCACTAATTATTTTGTCAGAGCACTAATCAGTTTCTGTGCGCACTAACATTAACCGACAGCTCAGTTAATGACACCTGTAGTGATCAGATCACATAAACACTTTGCTCAAACAACACATGCTGAACAGCAAGCCTGTGTTCATTCACATGCCTTAATGAGTAAGTAATGCCTTTATGCAATATGTATGTCTCATATCATACAGAATATTTTGAGGACATTTTTTCTGACCCAGTTCAGACCTTTTCAGTCTTGTTTACTGTAATTTATTTTCTTAAGTTATAAGTTTAAATTGCAATGGTCTGAAATGAAGTTTATTTCCACTGAATTAGGTGGAAAATTTGCTGTATGACCTCTATTATTGCTATATTATTGCTGCTGTCTTCACACTTTGCAGACTCAAACTATGTTGTTGAGGTTCAAACATCTATTATTCTTTGATCCTCGAAACTGCTGTGTCCTGTACACCTCTTTAAGGCTGCCTACGGAGTCTGTTGTCTCAGCATACTGTCTGTGAATAGGACCAGAACACGTGTCCTTATATTACACCTGCAATTTAGGCAGTGATAACACTTGCTTTGTGGTTGCCATAAATAAACCCATTCGGTTATCTTGTCTTGTTTTCAAGATAAACGATTATGTGTGTATTGAAAGTGTGTGTGTACACGAGAGACACTTGTGTCAACTGGCTGGTTTGTGTTCCTGTCTCAGGTCTCATCTAATGCCCAGGCTGAAGGAGTCGCGCTCTCACGAGTCTTTGCTCAGTCCCAGCAGTGCAGTAGAAGCTCTGGACCTCAGCATGGAGGAGGAGGTTCTTATTAAACCAGTGCACAGCTCAATCCTCGGGCAAGATTACTGCTTTGAGGTATAGACATCTCTTTCACTTGCTTTACATTATTTACATCAATAAGTTCATTGATCTGATCTCTCTCAACCCTAGGTACATGTTAATTTAAATTCAATATTACAGTATATCATCATTCATAAGACAGTGGTTTTAACCAGGCAAGTTTCCAGCAAAAAGCAGTTTGTCTGATTATATAGATTTCCATTTAATCATGATCTTAATTGAACAGTCCCAAAATCGATTTTTTAAAATCCCAGTTTCGATTTTGAATGAATAATTTGAATTTTAGTAGAGAACAATTTTTCAAAAAAAGAGAGAATGAATTGTGTACAAAATGGCTATTATAATTGAAATGTATAGAAATTATTTAAAATTTAATTAAAACCAGAATCAAATCAAATCAAATCAAGAGATTATGGATTAAGCCAGAATTTAATAAAAAACTGAGAATCATATCAATTCAAGAGCTTGTGGATTAAACCAGAATATAATCAAATTTAGAATCAAATCAAATTAAGGAATTTAATCAAACCCGGGAAATCAGAATTTATTCAGTTTGGGTCAATTTTGATTCTCTTTTTTATAGCTTCTTTTATAGCTTGTGATTCATGGTCAGAACATGTGTGATTGTCTATATCCAGATTTCTGAACATGTTTTTTTAAATGCTGTATTTGTACCCAAAATATCTGTCAGTAAATGTGATTCAGTTTTGCATTTTGTAACATATTTTCAAAGGACATTAAAACCTGGCACAGGTTTGCTTTTGATGTAAGTGAGCTGGAAGCCGTGAGATTGTTGCAGCAAGCTGACAATTATCAACCTTTTTTCCCAGGTGAGCACCTCCACAGGTAGTAAGTGCTTTTCCTGTCGTTCAGCCGCAGAGAGAGACAAATGGATGGAGAACCTGCGACGGGCCATCCACCCTAATAAGGTAAACTCGCCTTTCTGCAGAGTTGCTATTATTCCTGCATAGGCTAAAATCATACTTGATGCTCTGATTTATTACTGAAGAAATGCGACTCAATGCAAATAAAAAAGAGACATCAAATAATGTTTCTGCATCTGTAAGAATGATGAAATTCAGGGCCGTTTTTTCCATCGCTCTTTGATATAAGCACATGAGACGCAGGAAAGCAAAACATATGGCTGCTTTGAGATCTCATCCGACAGCTCATTTCACCAATCAATGATTAAGCAAATTAATGGTTAATTAGTTTGGAACAAAAATTCAAGCACAACCTTCAAGTTATATTTGCCTTCTTCACAGCTTGCCTGGGGATGTGTTTAATGTCTCCCCATCGCTCAGTCTTACATTTTAATTACTCAGTGGGTTTCTGAGGTGAACACCAGAGCCAGGCTTTACAGAGCTTTGCTGTGAACAGATGATGCTTTCAGACAGATGTTGATGCTGTAGTAGTGTGGAGATGATCATAGCTCAGGCATTAGCTGCTGCGGCAGAGGCCCATTTCTGTCTGCCTAATTAGTTCATTATCTGTGATGAGGGCGCACAATGGAGCACCTCAATACCGAGATGCAAAATCAATTGCCTTAGTGGGTGTTTATTTGTGTGGGAATATCCATGAGCACTAGAGCCCTACACAATACCCAGTGCCTTTAGTATAGTCATCTGCTGTTATAGAGCAATTCATCCGTCAAGCCTTAAAGGCATAGTTCACTCAAAAATGGAAGCTGTATTACTATTTATTATGTACTTATTATTCAAGAATCTTTGTACAGTTGGGGTGTAACGGTTCTAGGTAAAAAACGAACCGTACCGTTCTCCACCCACGGTTTGGCACGTACTTGCACCGCACTCTTAAATCTGACACCGCAACTTAAATCTGACAATGCATCTAAAAATATTAACACGTAAAACAGACTGAGTTCGGCTAATACACATTTCTGTTGTATTCCCAATGCATTACAACAATAGCGATGAACAAAAAAAAAAAACTTTGTTCAATGCAAGTGCCGTATGCTTGAATATGACCAGTCATTTATGCCGTCATCACCTGGGTGTTGATAGCACGTGTGCGCAGAGGAGAACTGAACAGCACGTTTCTATCTGTGTTTAAACTAAACTCATTTAAGCCTTGCCATTTTAAACATTCAGAGCATGAGAACTCATAAGATTTGTGTGTGCGCTCATTCAAAGCGCGCAAACCCCAGAACGCACAAAAAAAATTGAGTTATCTTACAAGTCTTGTGCTCGAATGGACAAATTCATACAAAAATGATGTCAAAATGTCCATCTTGGTACTGTAAGTTGAACCTAGAGGATCAGTGTAATGTATCCATGCATTGTCTTAAAGTGACAGCACTTTTTAATGTTAATCAAACAACAAAAACAAGGAAATCACTCGCTGCTCTTTATTTAATAGCTTATGTAACTTTAATAAGGATGAATATTTAATTTATACAGTCAAATACGCAATGTGATTACTTTACTTTATACATTTGATTACTTTATTCAATTTCTGTACCAAAAAACTAATGTTAGACCTAAAAACCTGAATAGCACTGTTTATTTTATCTGTATCTTTGCTCTATTTTATTAATTTGTGCTGATGTTTGTAGTTAGATTATTTGTTCTTATTTTCTTTATTTTTATTTGCCAGTATAGTTTCTTCCCTAAACATAGCACATACCGAACCGTACCGAAACCGTGACTCTAGAACTGTGATACAAACCGAATCGTGAGTCACTTTAACTGTTACACCTCTATTATACAGCCTAGGGCTGCATGATTAATGAAAATAAAACTGGTAATAATACAGATGCTTCTGCATGACATCACTAATTGTGGGTGGGGCAGTGTGGAGGGACAAGAATTGTTGTATACCGCTGGTGAGCGAGGCCTTTAGTCTGTTCAGTTCACTGATTCACGATGGTCTGTGGCCTCAGAAATAACTGACATTTAGTTTTATTCTGATCTCATCCTCCATTGCCTCCTAAGTTATAAGAAGAAGGAGGGATATCTATAAATTAACCTCTATTATAGTCCAACGAAAGCTTAACCTTAACTGCAGCATGATGCAGGTCAACTTTATGTCCGTCCCTCATATATTAAACCACATGAAAGACTATTCTATTAAAAAAAGGCCAGTGAATGACATTAACTGCTGAATGATGTCACACAGTATTTACAGCACCGTCCTGCTATCTTTATGGGAAGGACATGAAGTGATCTAAAATAAAGGGCCTTTTAATTTCAAGCCAAGGGTGGGTGATCTGAAGCAGAGGGTATTTAATCACTGAGTTGAAAAGCATCTCTAAATCACTGACCCTGTTAGATGCCACACTGATGTGGTAATAATCCACTACAGCCATGACATGTCCACTGACCTCACAATGCCCTTTCGTCCCAGTGCCTTTAGTATAGTCATCTGCTGTTATAGAGCAATTCATCCGTCAAGCCTTAAAGGCATAGTTCACTCAAAAATGGAAGCTGTATTACTATTTATTATGTACTTATTATTCAAGAATCTTTGTACAGTTGGGGTGTAACGGTTCTAGGTAAAAAACGAACCGTACCGTTCTCCACCCACGGTTTGGCACGTACTTGCACCGCACTCTTAAATCTGACACCGCAACTTAAATCTGACAATGCATCTAAAAATATTAACACGTAAAACAGACTGAGTTCGGCTAATACACATTTCTGTTGTATTCCCAATGCATTACAACAATAGCAATGAACAAAAAAAAAAAACGTGGACAAACTCTTTGTTCAATGCAAGTGCCGTATGCTTGAATATGACCAGTCATTTATGCCGTCATCACCTGGGTGTTGATAGCACGTGTGCGCAGAGGAGAACTGAACAGCACGTTTCTATCTGTGTTTAAACTAAACTCATTTAAGCCTTGCCATTTTAAACATTCAGAGCATGAGAACTCATAAGATTTGTGTGTGCGCTCATTCAAAGCGCGCAAACCCCAGAACGCACAAAAAAAATTGAGTTATCTTACAAGTCTTGTGCTCGAATGGACAAATTCATACAAAAATGATGTCAAAATGTCCATCTTGGTACTGTAAGTTGAACCTAGAGGATCAGTGTAATGTATCCATGCATTGTCTTAAAGTGACAGCACTTTTTAATGTTAATCAAACAACAAAAACAAGGAAATCACTCGCTGCTCTTTATTTAATAGCTTATGTAACTTTAATAAGGATGAATATTTAATTTATACAGTCAAATACGCAATGTGATTACTTTACTTTATACATTTGATTACTTTATTCAATTTCTGTACCAAAAAACTAATGTTAGACCTAAAAACCTGAATAGCACTGTTTATTTTATCTGTATCTTTGCTCTATTTTATTAATTTGTGCTGATGTTTGTAGTTAGATTATTTGTTCTTATTTTCTTTATTTTTATTTGCCAGTATAGTTTCTTCCCTAAACATAGCACATACCGAACCGTACCGAAACCGTGACTCTAGAACTGTGATACAAACCGAATCGTGAGTCACTTTAACTGTTACACCTCTATTATACAGCCTAGGGCTGCATGATTAATGAAAATAAAACTGGTAATAATACAGATGCTTCTGCATGACATCACTAATTGTGGGTGGGGCAGTGTGGAGGGACAAGAATTGTTGTATACCGCTGGTGAGCGAGGCCTTTAGTCTGTTCAGTTCACTGATTCACGATGGTCTGTGGCCTCAGAAATAACTGACATTTAGTTTTATTCTGATCTCATCCTCCATTGCCTCCTAAGTTATAAGAGGAAGGAGGGATATCTATAAATTAACCTCTATTATAGTCCAACGAAAGCTTAACCTTAACTGCAGCATGATGCAGGTCAACTTTATGTCCGTCCCTCATATATTAAACCACATGAAAGACTATTCTATTAAAAAAAGGCCAGTGAATGACATTAACTGCTGAATGATGTCACACAGTATTTACAGCACCGTCCTGCTATCTTTATGGGAAGGACATGAAGTGATCTAAAATAAAGGGCCTTTTAATTTCAAGCCAAGGGTGGGTGATCTGAAGCAGAGGGTATTTAATCACGTCATCTCTAAATCACTGACCCTGTTAGATGCCACACTGATGCGCTAATAATCCATTACAGCCGTGACATGGCAGCCTAACAGTCCACTCACCTCACAATGCCCTTCCGTCTCTAGGACAACAGTCGGCGGGTGGAGAATACGCTCCAGCTGTGGATCATCGAAGCTAAGGACCTTCCGGCCAAGAAAAAGTACTTCTGTGAGCTCTGCTTGGACGACGGCCTATATGCCCGCACAACCTGCAAGCTGAAGACAGATAACGTCTTCTGGGGTGAACACTTTGAGTTCAGTAACCTCCCTACGGTCCAGAACATCACCGTCCATCTCTATAGGGACTCGGACAAGAAGAAGAAAAAGGACAAGAACAACTACGTGGGGCTGGTGAGCATTCCAGTGGTGAATGTCATGAGCAGGCAGCTGGTCGAGAAATGGTACCCAGTTAGCCAACCCAATCCAGGGAAAGGGAAAACGGCTGGACCCATGGTCCGCATCAAGGCCCGGTACCAGAGCATGAACATCCTGCCCATGGAGCTCTATAAAGAGTTTGCCGAGTACACCACCAACAACTACATGCTGCTCTGCTCTGTGCTGGAGCCGGTCATCAGCGTCAAGAACAAAGAGGAGATGGCCCGCGCTCTGGTGCACATCTTACAGAGCACCGGCAAAGCAAAGGTATTGTAAAAGTCTAACAGATTTTTGTCGTTTAGCGAAGAGTTTTCAAACTGTGCTCCAGGAAAGTACTAGGGGGTCTACATAAAAGACAATCTTAAAGAATATAAAAGGATATAATAATATTAACGAAAACAACAATAATAATATAAAATAAAAGAAAGTTTTGTTCTTCCTTTAGTGGCTCAATTTTTATTTTTTTTTCCACAGTATAAATTGGATCTTTATACATCAAAAATATATAGCTGCCTTTTGTATTTTAGGAAGGAGGTCCATTTTGAACACTTGAGAGAGTGACATAACAGGTGTTTAATGTATTTCTAAAGGTCATAATGGCATTCATACCTACAACCTTGTGGTTTAATTTTCCAAATGATTAACCGGTATGCTTTACCACCACAAGCTGACAGACATGACCTAAAGTCAGTTTTTATCTACTGCACACATACAATCAGTAATTCTAATAGATGGAGACGTTAATATTTGAATATTGGCTTTTGCTACACCAAATGTACATGTATTCATCTGGAAAAGCTTGTCACATGACTCACAGTGTTTTATATAGTTTTTTTAGCTGCATAAATAGCATATAATATGTAATTCTTTGTAAAGCTTGACAGTATTTTGTGATTCAAAATATTTATATAACAAAATTATATA
>NW_015649573.1:265894-278612 GCF_001515625.1 Sinocyclocheilus rhinocerous | reverse complement strand
TATTTATATAACAAAATTATATATATATATATATATATATATATACTGTGTATATATATATATATATATATTCACATAAATATTCTAAACTTAGCGCATAAATTATACATTTATAGATTTATTTAAGCATTATACATAAACTTTTATTTATGATTTATTTAGATTTGTTATTCAAACAAATAATTCATGTAAACATCATTTTATAAATAAATATGAAATTAATAGAAAATATTATGTTTATAATTTATGAATTCATATTTAAATTGTTTATGTGACTGTATGTTTACTTTTTGCAGCTATTGGAAAATCAATTGTTGCCTTTTTTTTTTTCGACTTGTATTTTCCCTGTGCATTTTGTTTTCATTGATGCTCTTATTGAACTTTAGAGGTCACGGTGAATCAAAAGCAATCCAATTCCAGTTTGTTATCTCTGCTGTAGTATCCTGCTGTTATTCCTTGCTGTTTGGGTTAACAAAGGCATACTACATTAAAGAGATTGTGTGTGTCGGATTTCTCACGCTGAGAGGTATTTCGGAGGGATTATCTCCCCCTGGTTCTCACAGCCTACCGCAGGATCCAGAGAGCAAAATAGCAAATCTTCCCATTATACCATAAGGGAGGTATTAATACGGCTGCTCTTATCTGTATTGACTGCTTTTAAGTCTGGCTGGCCCTGATTGGCAGATCCAGGGTTGTTGTAAATGGTATGTTTGCAGTGACTCACAGGATGATATAAACACAAAGGCAAAATGACCTTAGATGGAGGTGGATAAGCCTCTAGTATGGCATTTAGTGGAGAGCGTGTTTAGACTGCACTAATGTCACTGTTCACTGAACAGGACAGACAAAAGACAATTTTGCTGGTTACTTTTTTAGATATATATTTGAGCTGAATATTCTCATTATCATAACCTGTGTGTGGAGTCTAATTAGACAAACTAAGCATGAAACAAGATTTTCAGATAGTAAATCTACCACTATGTTTTTAATCAGGGGCCGAGCTTAAGGGTAATTTCTCAAGAAACTGATCTTTTTGCTGCTTTTTTGCTTACACGGTGCAGTATTTTAATCTAACATCTTGCTGTCGCCCATCAAAGTTATTATAGTGCCATAACCTCTAGTCATGGAGAATCAGTGAAATTAAGCGTGAAACGTTTTTTTTATACTACGGGGAGGTCTTCTCTTCATTTGTTCATTTGGGGTGTCAGTGCAAATCTTAAGTTAATGGTTACGTATATAAGGTATTCAGCTTCAGCAGAGGTCGGAGGTTTTTGTTGGCATCATTTCAGCAGTACACCAGCAGTCATGGTGGATTGCTTGTGGAGAGTTAAGAGGCTCAAAGAGTATCTTTTATTAGTCCCTTTTGCTTCCAGAGCCAGATGATTGTTGGTAAATTACAGAATGAAAATACTTCAGATTGATCCTGCACTTCACCTCTGTAACTACTGGATAAAGGGGTAACGGGAGGGGGAGTCTGCTATTACTAAATCAACTAGTGTTCACTGAGGGTCATCATAACTGGACAGTTGTGTCACTCATGTCCTATCTGGCCCTCGTCTGCTGTCCCCTATGTCCTGCGGAGGGGGGGGGAGATCAGGCCTGTTAGTCTGATGCTGTTAATTACTGATCCTTAATTACTTCGCTTCTCAAAGAAGCCCTGAGGGATATGGGCCGTAAAAACTGTAACACTGATGGAATCATCCAGGCTGTCCAAGGTCATTTGTTTTGAGGACAGCTGTAAAATCCAGCCTACTTGCTTTTGTGATATGAATGTGTTGTTTATCAATGTGTGGAATTAAACCAGCTGATCATATGCAATTCAATACAGATGCCTGTTATGAGACACAAGTGACAGTTATGCATGCTTCCTGATTTAGTGTTGATTTATTGTTGCATTTGGTCCAAATGGAAAGCTGTTAAGTATGAGTGTTAAGACAAATGTTTTAAAAGTTAAATATAGTTTGAACTTCAGTAGTAAAAATGGCACTAAAGACTGGCAGCTTTGCCATCACAGGAATAAATTGCATTTTAAAATACATTAAAATAGAAAACTGTAAAGTTGTTACTGTTAAATAAATGTACAGTAGCCTTGGTGAGCAAAATATTTCTTAACAAACTTTTAAATATTTCAGTAAAATGTTGTAGTGTAAGTAGTACTACTTATTGATATATTCCCTAGTGAAAATAAATATACAAAAATGTTTAAAATACATTTATTTCATGCTAAGTATACTACAATACATGTACATATTATGTTCTTAATAAAAATACCCTGCATTTGTACTTTTAGTATACTAAACTGGTGTATTTAAAGTCTGCTAAACTGATTTTGTACTTAACGCACTTTAATTGTGTGGAAGTAGTGTTGAAGTCCAAATAAAGATATACTTAAGTATATTTTACTGTGCTAAAGTGGAACTATTGCAAGTATACTTTAGGTACAGTTTATATGCAAAATATTTAAAGATTATACAATCCTCATCATTAGTGACATTAAAACATATTTTAGGTTTGATATTAAGAAATGTGCATTGTGCATAAGTAGTACTCCAAATAAAGTTTAATTACAATTTTCATATCAGCAAGTCTCCAGCGATATGTCAGTAAATATGTTAATAGACTTGAACTACACTTAGTATAAAATAAATGCATTTTAAATCTATTACTTTTTTTACTAGGGTTGGTATATGTACCAGTTAATGAAAATTATGTGTGGAAAACCAGTCACGGCTCCTCTAATTGAAAATAAAACACTCCTTAACAAATGAAGATATAGATTGAATATCTCCAAAATGCTGAAAAATATCAAGATATTTTAGCTATATTGCCTAACCCTAGTTCTGACTTAAAGGGATAGTTCACCCAAAAATGAGCATTTTGTCATAATTTATTCACCCTAATGTTGTTCCAAACCTGTGTAAGTTTCTTTCTTATTTTGAACATAAAAGAAGATATTTTGAAGAATGCTGGTAATCAAACAATTGATGGTCCCCATTGACTTACATAGTATTTCTTTCCCTATGGAAGTCATTGGGGACCAACAACTGTTTGGTTCTTCAAAATATCTTATTTTGAAAGAAACGTATACGGGTTTGGAATGACATGAGGGTGAGTAAATGATGACACAATTTTCATTTTTGGGTGAACTAATCCTTTAAATGAGCATTTCATACACGGAAAGAAGACTCAGTTTAGCGCTTTACTTTCCTAACATCTTGTCTCTGCTTTAAGTCTCGGTGTGACTAAAGCACTCAATTATATTTGAACAGTCATTTTCTGAGTGCTTAAAGCAGATGTAGAAGATGTATTTTAGGAGTTCTTTGTTCTACTTCAGCTGGCTTGTCTGTCTCTGACAGATGCATAAGTTGACAGAACAAAATTAAAATGGACTAAATTAGGTTCAAATGAAGATGAAGCAGACTCCTATGTGTGGATAACAGAGCTTGTCTGTTTATGTTCCTTTGAAAAGTCTGGACACGGTTAGTTGAGCTACCAAACTGAGCCTGCAGTGACGGATTCACTGGGAAGGATAATCTGATGGAATCTTGACAACTGAACGTCTCTCACTTTGGTAATGCACTCAGTCTGTTAAGGTAATGTTGCAGTACAGGCATTGGACTTTTCTATCAGTAGATACGGTCGCTGTGTTCCCTTGACGGAACCTGAGACCAGTGTGCTCGTGATGTAAAATATGGAGAAAAGATATCCCATAGAGACCACAAGCCCAAGAGGACACAATAACACTCATTTATCACTTGCTCGAGTTTCATGGGTGTGTGATTTTTATCTTACATTCCTTTTTTCTCCACTACTAAATAAACTTTGGAAGAAGATGAAATATACAGTCAATTGGGGAGAATTCTATCTCGCTCACTTGAAAGGATTGCCACAGTCATGGAAACCTGGGAAAATGTTTTAAAATTCTGACAATTGTTCTAGCAATGCTTTTTAAATATTTCATCAGCTAGATATTGTTTTTGAAAATGAACACATTAAAATGTCAGGGCATACTAGAGAAATTTGTGTACTTAAGTAAACATCATGTATTTGTATTTAAGTATACAAATGTAAATATACTGTATTTCTTTCTGTTCAAAAGTTTGGTGTCGGTAAGATTTTAAAAATGTTTTTGAAAAGTCTTTTATGCTCGCCAAGATTGCATTTGATCAAAAATATAGTAAAAACAGTAATATTGTGAAGTATTATTACAATTTAAAATAACTGTTTTCTATTTTAGTATATCTTAGAATGTAATTTATTTCTGTGAAGCAAAGCCATTACTCCAGTCTTCAGTGTCACATGATCCATCAGAAATCATTCTAATATGCTGATTTGGTTTTCAAGAACAGCTGCGCTGCTTAATATTTTTGCACACACTGATTTTTGGTATTCTCTGATGAATTATTATTATTATTATATAAAGAACAGTATTTATTTGAAACAGAAATCTTTTGTAGCATAAATGTTCTTTTTTCACTATTAATCAATTTAATGCATGCTTACTAAATAAAAGTATTAATTTCTTAGGGGGAAAAAAAAATCATACTGACCCCAAACTTTCAAATGGTAATGTTTTGAACTACATTCTTCATAGCACATTGATGTATATATTGTATTGTGGCAAAGCAACAGCTCGGCCAGCAACTTCCATCATTAACTTGGAGAGACGAGAGTCATTATCTGCATTTTCCTTCAGCACCCTTATCTTTCCTCTCCTCATCCATCACCCATTCTTTTTCTTGTTTTCTCCCCATCCTGCCTTTCTCTCCCTCTCTCCATCACCTCTCTATCTCCTTATCTTGTCTTAGACTCATGCTCTGCCATTCTCTCCCTCTCTATCTCGCTTGGCTACACTTTAAGGCAGGCTGGCTCTGAAAGGATGTCATTTCTGGTCTGAAGCAGCACATTGCCCTGACAGCTATTACAGAAGTCGTGCTTCGCTGTAGATGTGACATCCACTCCAGCGGTTTCTCCATGCACACACACTTTTAACACTTTTTCATGCATCTCAAGAGTTTGTGGTTAGACAAGGTGTATTAATCTGTTTCGTGATATGATGTAAATGTGATGTCATTTCTGTGCCTGATTGCAACACGTGATTATTCCTGGCAAGAGATGATCCCATGGACTGCCATTTTTGAGACCCAGTATGCAGATATTGACTTCACAATACAACACATAGGCCTGTAGCAATCATTACGTAATCACATGATTACAATTATTTGATGATATCTGAATTGATCCTCGCACGAAAGTATAAAGTGCTTGCAGACCCCACAAAACCTATATAAAAATTTTGCATTTTACTCCATATATTATATATGTTAGCTATGAGACTATATAATGCACTGTAGTGTACACTAGTTCATTCTTAATTACGGGGGGGACTTTTTTTGCTGATATATCAAATTGACAGACTTTGTATTCTGGTAAATGGAGCAAAACCTACATATAATAACAAATAACATGAATAAAATATACACAAATAATATTAATTAATAAAATTAATATAAATATAATTCTAATTAGTGCTGTCAAGCGATTAATCACATCCAAGTTTTTGTTTACATAATATATATGTGTGTACTGTGTATATTTACTATGTATATATAAATACACACATGCATGTATATATTTAAGAAAAAATATGTCATGTTTATATAAGAAATATACTTCTATATAATATAAATTATATAAATATATGTAAATGTAAATATTTTCAAAATATATACTGTATGTGTGTGTATTTATATATACATAATAAATATACACAGTACACACACACATTATGTAAACAAAAACTTTTATTTTGGATGCAATTAATCAGGATTAATCGCTTGACAGCACTAATTCTAATTATAAAATATAAAATAATAAAAAGATAAAACCATTTTAAAATGCAAAAATACTATTTAATGTGTATATAAGTTTACAATTAACATTAACATAGCAACTATGTCATTAATCACACATATTTTTCTAAGAATAAATAATCAGGATAATTTCATGATTGTGACAGCCCTAAAAAATATACACATACATAGAATTAATACAGAATACAGAGTTAAATTGATTTCTTCTCATTAACCTGTTAACCTGCACCCCCCCATTTTGGGACTCACAGCTGAAAATGACCTACCTAAATTAAAATTATAACAGTTCCTTACTTCAGTGAGCTACACACACAATTTTGGTGTCATTGGAAAGAAGACCCTTTAGGCTTTACTATCTATCATCCAGAGTTGATAATGCTCTAGATAAAGAAGATACCATGAAAAGTTAGTCCAGGTGCGGGTTAACAGGTTAAATTTAAATCAGTAAAGTGAGATAAAACCTCAAATCAGCCTTTTCGTTTTCTAGGTAGGGTGTGTTGATATGCAGACTGTTTAGCAAGCATAAGAAGGTAAATGTTGAGGACATATTGTTGTATGGTCCTTGAAGCGATGTCTGTTTGACCCACTTTAGTCATATAGCTCAACAATCAGTCTTATCTCAGAAAGCTGGATAAAGTTGCCCCGCAGCCTTGCATTTCATTAGCAGAGCATTTCTACATTTCACTGAGGGTCGTGAGCGCACGCATAAACACACACATCTGTGCCGAACAGAATCATACGCACATATTTGCACACATGCAACAGAGAAAACTCAAGGTTATAGAGTGTGGGTAGATTGAGAGCTTAATCATTCAGCGCTTCTGTGATATTTGACTTCTCTTTCTCTCACACATACGTTACAGCATTCGCTCTCTCACTTGACCCTCATGCCGTCTGTCTGCTAAATAGCATCTGACCTTCTCTGACCTCTAGTTTTTGAGATGGAGAGGGAGCGAGATAACAACTAGCGTTTCAGCTTACATCTTGGCTTCAGATCAAATGAAAAATGCGCTGAGAATGACACACAAGTAATGATGAAATTGGAGGAAAGGTATTCATCTTTGACATTTAATGGCCACTCCCTTTTGTTTTTCAGTAGGTCATGTTGAATTATTGTGTGTCTGACAGTGTTTAGTGCCCATTTTGAGTGTGTGGGAAAGAAAAACCTTTCTCACATAGAACGCGTGGGATTACATGGTACCCATGCATGCACTTTGTAAACCCACTTTGGACATTTCACATTTGCAATTAAGTAAAGCTAATTATTAATTTGTTCCATCATCTAGCACTAACGTAGAGGGATAGCAACAGATTTAACCCTATAATCTCGTTAAGATCACAAGTTAGCAGCACTACTGCATTTGTGCTTAAAATGAGTTCAATTCCTACAAAAAATAGAACATCTTTATTAATGCTACTTTACATTAATACATTTATGCATAACCAAGTAGGACGGTATATAATCTGTTCATCAGCTATTAAACTAATTGTTTTATTGAATTAATTAGTAATTATTAAATTATCGTATCTGTATCAGTCAGAATTCCAGTATCATTACATCCCTAGTAATTTAGTGAAAAAGGTTTTGTTCAGCTCTAAAATATTTAAAGGGATAGTTCACCCAAACATGAAAATTCTTTCATCATTTACTCACCCACATGTTGTTCCAAACTTGTATGTTAAGATATTTTAAAGGTGAGTAAATGATGACAATATATATATATTTTTTCATTTTCTTTTTTCCCCCCATGGAAAAAAGGCATAGGATGTAGCTCTTTTGCAACAATCTCTGTTTCTCTCACCCTTGTCGGTATTGTCGCTCACTCCCTCGGAATATCTTTACAGAACTGAATGAGTCATCCCGTGTCTGTAGATTAATGAGAGAGAAAGTGTGTGTGTGTGTGTGTGTGTGTGTGTGTGTGTGCGCGCGCTATAGTCTTAGTAACCTTAAGTTTTATTTAAGGGCCTTTGATAGCAAGTCTCATTCAGCTGTCCTGACACACTAACATATACAGACATTCATAGATGTTAGACACAAATAATGGGCTTTAAAAGAGCCCTCACTTTATTATTATATTTTTTTAAAGCTATTGAAAACACTCTTTAAGTTAAAGTTAAGTTAAAGTTAAGTTTAACTTATCTATCTATCTATCTATCTATCTATCTATTTCAGTCTTTATTCAGAGCTTATGATATTTTCTAACCCTGAACTAACCCTGACACAAAACCTTCTGCATTTTTACGTTTTCATTAAAACATTATTTAATACAGTATGTTTATTAAGCTTAAGTTTTCCAACTGGGGGCCATTGGCTGCTTCACACAATGTAGGTGATTTCAGGTTTTACTATCCTTGTGGGGACGTTTGGTCCAGACAGTGTAGTAGGCAAAACCTCTCTTTCTCTCTCCCTCAGCTGAGCACACAAACTGCTGTCTCGGTCAGATGCTTCCTTCTTTATGAGTTTTTGCTTCCAGGGAATGCAGTGAGACCTGAGGGATTTTATCTCTTCTTTTTAATCCCTCCATCCTCGCTTTATAATTTTTTTTCTGTGTGCTACAGTACGTATCTTTCTGCTTTCCTCTGTTCCCCTGTGCAATGGCTTTGCTTTCCTGTGCACCCGCTATTTTTACTACTTTTCTACTTACCTTTCCATTTTAGATTTATATTTATGTCTTACTGTGCTTAATGTCTTCTCGCTCTCTCTCGTCTCTATCGTTTCCTGTGTTTCTCTCTCATCTCGTTCTGATTAAGGGTGAGCTATAGTCTAGCTAATTAACTCTGACAGTAATGGACAATATTCTTGGCCTTTTCTTAATAGTTCCCACTACTGTGTGTGCGTGTAAGGGGAGAATCTCAAGGCTTATGTGTGACTAGTCTCATATTTTAATGGTTCTGAGAGTTTTTTCCCCTCACTCTGCTGATCATACCTTTTACTACTTGACAGTTATTATACCTGTAATTATTAAAATGTGGAAATGCTTGAATACTGAGGTTTGTTTGTATGCAGCGTCCAAAATAAATTTTTTGGCAACACCTGTCATTGCTGAAAATTTGCCAGGCATAAATATTTCTTACCCTGCATAAAACAGCAATTTGCAAAATTTTTTTTATTTTATTTTTTTATTTTTTTGGAGAGTGAGATTATTTAGCTGTCAATTGCAGCATTCTAAATGCGTAATCTGTAAAATGGCACCTCATTTAAAAAATAAATAAATATAAACTTTTTTAAAATAAACTTTTTATAGATAAACTTATGATTGTAAAATAAGGTAAAAGTTGTTTGAAGATGAGGACAGGTGGACAAGCATGATGGTAGAGCCACTACATTAAAATAAGGGTTACCACAATCATGGAAAACCTGTAAATATTCCGGTAAATACCATGGCATCAGCGCTCATGAAGGATTTTTAAGCTCTGAGGTCTACAGCCACACTACCCACACTCCTTTTCTCCTGTATCCCAAACAAATGCTTTTGTTTTGACTTACATAATACCCTATTATCTGGAGTCAACACGTTTTTTGGATTCCTCTAAGCTGAAACATTCTCTCTTTTCAGCGATGTCTTAAAATAATACCCAGTGCTGAAATTCTAAACATTGGTGGCCAAATAAATATCCACATTTACTATGAATGGAAGATCTGCTACTTGAAAAAAAGACTGCTTACCAAGGTTGCATTTATTTGATCAAAAATACAGTAAAATCAGTAATATTATTAATCATTAAAAGTTAATGAAAATAACTATTTTCTACTTTAATATATTGTTAAATACATTTATTCCAATGATGATAAAGCTGATTTTTCATCAGCCATTATTCCAGTCTTCAGTGTCACGTGATCCTTCAGAAACCTTTCTAATATGCTGATTTGGTTCTCAAGAATCCTTTCTTCTCATTATTACTGTTGAAAAGAAAATAGTTTTGCTGCTCATGTAATCATGACTCACCGCTGTAAATAGAGACTGAGACACACACACACACACTCTGAATTGTATTTGGGACGCTGGGCTGAACTCTGGATTGTGTGTGTGCTCGCACGTCAACAGCGAGTAGACTGATTTTTCTGTCTAACTCCCATTTGCTGGTTTTGATAGGCTCCCTGCCAGATCGCTTTGATCGGAGCAGCTTTCACTTCAGCACTAGCATCTCTCTTTCCTTGTCTCTTTCTTTTCTTTCATGTCCTGACAGACATCAGCAGCACAAGCACTTCGATTACAATGACAGACCCTCCATACAATCGCTCCATCTACTCTGCTCTCTTTCGTTTTTTAAACTAATATTGCTCACATATCAAAATGTAGTTTTTTTTTGGATTGTGTGTTTTTGTTATAGGACTTCCTGACAGATCTGATGATGTCGGAGGTGGATCGATGCGGGGAGAATGAGCACCTGATCTTCAGAGAGAACACGCTGGGCACTAAAGCTATCGAGGAGTACCTCAAACTGGTCGGACAGAAGTATCTGCAAGATGCACTGGGTAAGATCTTTGTGTGTGTCAGTGTGTGTGTGCAAAAAAAAAAAACTTTATTTTCTGAAAATGTCTGTACTACTATTTGTTATGTCCGAGTTGCCAAGTGACAGGACCATCAAAATAATTATATTAAATAAATATGTACTGGTGTTCAGTCTGCAGACTTGAAATAGGAGACACTTTATCAGCGCAAACTTTCTGTCCTGCACAAACATTAGAAATATTTCCAAATTTTATTTTGTGCTAAGTTGCCTGTATTCATTTTAGATGAGATTAAACAGCTGTGAAAACACACACAAACAAACATGCACACACATATCCGGCCACCACATTCACTGTTGGCTTACTCTGTGTCCGATAAGGCTTGTGTTTATTAATACCACTGTATTTTAGGAATAAAATGTGTAAATCGCTGGACTAGCAATTTATCTGCAGAACCAAAATACATGCTGCAAATTTCACACCGTATATAAATATCGACTTTGGGGGATCTAATGAGTGTAGATGTGAATGTGAGTGAGTACACCAAAGAGAGTGAATCTCTCATTTGATTTGCTTTAGGAAGCCATTTGTTGGTGCTGAATAATGTATAGTTGTTTTTCTTAGATAAATGTGACTTGTGAAGTGCTGCTAAATTATTAAATGTCCCTCAGACATCATAGCAAGAGAGCAACAGTAAAGAGAGTGGATTTCACCACATGATTACATAAACAGCATATATGCATGAGAGACGAACCTGGTCATTTCATTTACTCTAGTTACTACTACATCTACTCGAAAGCAACAGATAGAGTACTTGGAAAAAAAAACTTATGTTTTTTTTTCAGTGTATTATTGTTCAGTTGTTTGACTTTAAAAACAAATCTCATTTTCAGATTGGATCACGGGTTACCACTAAAAACGATGGCTTAACCAATCATGTAAGAATAAGGATCTTTTGGTGTTATGGTTATTATTTTGATTGATGAAAAATGCTGTGAATGCAAGTTAAGTCCCGTGTTTTCTTGATGAGTACTTCGGTAATCATGCTAATCGCTAAGAGTTTGTGTGTGGACTTTTGATACTACTGCAGCCCAACATACTGGTTATTTGAGCGATTAGTTTTGTATTTGTGGCCTTGAATGAGTTTTCAAACTTCTTTTGTTTTACATTGTATTAGGGGTGTAACGGCACACAAACATGACGGTTCGACACGTACCTCGGTTTTGATGTCACGGTTCGGTATAGTTTCGGTACAGCAGGGGGAAAAACGGTTCGACAGTATACAGTATAACTGGTTAAATAAATGCAGCCTTGCTGAGCATAAGAGACTTCTTTTAAAAACATTGCAAAATCTTATTGAACAGCAGTGTATTTTTTGTATTGATCTGAAGCCATATAATAATGTGGCCACTGAGTGTCTCTTTAGTCTCTAACAGGAAGATGAAGAACGAGGAGTCCACTTCCATTCTAGATCAGTTGGACGTCCACATGGTTTATGCTACACTAGTTTGATTTTTCCCTGATGCTTTCATGCGCAACAGAACTGAGGGGGGAAAATCGACCAGTACCTGTTCTGAGTCTCTGTGGAGAGGGATCTGGCTGTGCTGTTTGTTTGGGATCAACAAAAAGTTTGTTGTATATTCCCAGGACAGCTTCTCTCATTAGTTCCGAGTCAGATAACTAAAGAACTTTCACTGGTTGCCTCATAGTGGAATGGAATTAGAATGGGGATGAGCTCTGGGGTGCCGATTTTCATTCTTGCTAATATTTGTGAGACAGTTTGTTTGAATGAAAGATGTCGGGGGGTTGTACGACAGGTTGCCTTGCTGACATTTAGGAATGCAAGCGTTCTTGTGCCAAATACAAAATAATGTCAAGATTAATTGATAGATGACACCATTCCTTGAAAAATGCTATTTATGTTGAAACAACTAGACTTTACACAGGATGAATTTAAAAACACCAGGGTCTTTAATGTATTTTCTCTTTCTTCCACTGTAGGTGAGTTTATAAAGGCTCTGTATGAGTCTGATGAGAACTGTGAGGTGGACCCATCCAAATGTTCATCTAGCGATCTAGCTGAACATCAGAGCAACCTCAGGATGTGCTGTGAGCTGGCTTTCTGCAAGATTATTGAGTCTTACCGGTAACTACAGTGTGCCCTTCACAGCTGTCTGTTGATGTGAACCAGTGGTGCATTTTATTGCTCAGATGTTACAAAAACAAAATTAGTGCAACACAATGGAAAATAGTCACAACACAACAAAATTAGCACAACACAAACAGAAACAAGCTGCAACACAACGTAAACAAGTCGCAACACAATGGAAACAAGTCGCAACACAACAGAAACAAGCCACAACACAGCGAAATTAGCACAACACAATGGAAA
>NW_015649573.1:264205-264829 GCF_001515625.1 Sinocyclocheilus rhinocerous | reverse complement strand
CATGAAAAATGGGGGCAAAAACAAAAGTGTTGCGTTTATAATTTTGTTCAGTGTAATATATATTGCTTTACATGAGCATATTGTATGTAGGTGGATAAAGTTGGGTATACTTACATATCCAACTTTATAGAGCTGTGCAGTAATACAAACAAAACGAAATTAGCACAACACAATGGAAAAAAGCCACAACACAACAAAATTAGTACAACACAACAAAATAACCGCAGCACAGAAAACACGACCCAACAAAACGAAAAAAAGCCACAACACAACGAAATTAGCACAACACAACAAAATTAGTGCAACACAATGGAAAATAGTCACAACACAACAAAATTAGCACAACACAATGGAAACAAGCTACAACACAACGTAAACAAGTCACAACACAATGGAAACAAGTCACAACACAGCGAAATTAGCACCACACAATGGAAATAAGCCGCAACACAATGGAAAAAAGTCATAAAACAGCAAAATTAGCACAAGACAACGGAAACAAGCCACAACACAACAAAATTAGCATAGCACAATGAAAACAAGCCGCAACACAATGGAAACAAGTCGTAACACAATGGAAACAAGTCGTAACACAACGAAATTAGCACAACACAAACGGAAACA
>NW_015649573.1:263569-263777 GCF_001515625.1 Sinocyclocheilus rhinocerous | reverse complement strand
CACAACACAACAAAATTAGCACAACACAACGGAAACAAGTCGCAACACAATGGAAACAAATCACAACACAGCGAAATTAGCACAACACAATGGAAATAAGCCGCAACACAATGGAAACAAGTCATAAAACAGCGAAATTAGCACAACACAATGGAAAAAAGTCATAAAAAAGCAAAATTAGCACAAGACAACAGAAACAAGCCACAAC
>NW_015649573.1:240240-263331 GCF_001515625.1 Sinocyclocheilus rhinocerous | reverse complement strand
CAACACAATGGAAAAAAGTCATAAAACAGCAAAATTAGCACAAGACAACGGAAACAAGCCACAACACAACAAGATTAGCAAAACACAATGGAAACAAGATGAAACGCAACGAAATTACCATGAAAATGGAAACAAGTGCAACACAGTGAAATTAGCACAACAAAACAGAAACAAGCCACAACACAACGAAATTAGCACAACAAAACAGAGACAAGCCAAAACACAACGAAATTAGCACAACACAAGGCAAGCAAGCCGCAACGCAATGGAAACAAGTTTCAACACAACAAAAACAAGCCACAATACAATGGAAACAAGCCAAAACACAACAAAATAGTCACAGCACAATGAAAACAAGCCACAACACAGCGAAATTAGCACAACACAACAAAATTAGTGCAACATAATGGAAAATAGTCACAACACAACAAAATTAGCACAACACAACGGAAACAAGTCGCAACACAATGGAAACAAATCACAACACAGCGAAATTAGCACCACACAATGGAAATAAGCCGCAACACAATGGAAACAAGTCATAAAACAGCTAAATTAGCACAACACAATGGAAACAAACCACAACACAGCGAAATTTTCATGTGAAATAAAAGTTTAATCACTGAGATCTAACACTAAAGGATATTTGAAAGTTTTTCCCCCCTCAGTCGTTTGCAAAAGGATAATAAATAGTTTGTGAATTTTGTGAAACTACTTACTAGTAGGAATAACTGTTTGCAGTTTTGTCAGGTTTTTTTTTCCCATCTAAATTCAGTGTTCAACTCTCCACTCCTCAACAGTGTGTTTCCACGGGAACTTAAGGAGGTGTTTGCGTCATGGAGACAGGAATGTGGTAATCGAGGGCGACCAGATATCAGCGAGCGTCTTATCAGCGCCTCGTTGTTTTTGCGTTTTCTGTGTCCGGCAATCATGTCGCCTTCTCTCTTCAACTTGACGCAGGAGTACCCAGACGACCGCACTGCACGCACACTCACTCTTATCGCCAAGGTTACACAGAACCTCGCAAACTTCACCAAGTAAGGATTTCATTTACTCTGGTGTGAGTGTGTGTGTTTGAGCAGGGAGAGAGTGCTTTAATGTTTCACAATGGAGCTGACGAATGAGTTTCGAAATGCCTCAGTTTGATAGCTTGTCATGTTGTTATGAGCACAAATACTATTAATAAGAATGAAATGAAGCTTATAGATATAATTATGATTATAGAATCATTAGCGTGGTTAATTGAGTTATTAAACGCATCAACGAGTCGTTCTTATTCTTGCTTTTTTTGTCAGGTTTGGTAATAAGGAGGAGTACATGTCCTTCATGAATCAGTTCTTGGAGCAGGAGTGGACCAACATGCAGCGCTTCCTACTGGAGATCTCTAACCCTGAGACCATCTCAAATACTGCAGGCTTCGAGGGCTATATTGACCTGGGCCGTGAGCTCTCCACCTTGCACTCCCTTCTAGCTGAGGTGGTGTCCCAAATGGACCAGGTTAGTCTCTTGACTCTGCAGTTGGTTCCATTTAATTGTATTTGTAGTGTAAAGATTTTCAGCAGGAATGCATTGTGCTGTTCAGACATGCATAAATACAGCAATAATTGTTTTCTAATCAATATTTTGGAAGGGGAAAAAAACAGAATATATTCTACAATTTTGTTTTTGCATTGGAAACAAAAAACTATAATTTTAAGCATACAGTACATCTATATCTAACTCTCTCTCTCTATCTATGTATCTGTCTATCTGTCTATCTATCTATCTATCTATCTATCATCTATTTATCTATCTAACTGTATATATATATATACATACATACATACATACATATTTACATTTACATATACTATATATGTAATAAAAAATATGCATACTATTAATAATTATTAGATTATTATTATTTATTTATTAATTTTTTTCAGAAAAACAGGTTAAAATACTGATTGAAAATAATTTTTTGCCATGATCATTTATTCACTGATGGTCAGACATTCAGATTTTGCCATGTCTTCAGTGCAGTGTTTGTGATATTGTGATAAGGCAGTTCATCACTTTGATGCCACAGAAGGTTCTAAAGTTGTGCTCCAGTTTTCTGTGTTCTTTGAGTAGGTGGACTGATGTAAGCAATTGCCTTCAGGCTGTAACAGTCAGACTTTAAAATCCTTCATTTTGTTTCTTTTAATGTTCAGACCGTATAAGATATGTTCCCCATGTGTTTGCTTCTTTATATCTTATTTTATACATATTTTTGGAAGAAATTATCTTCTAATCCTCCTCCTCCTCGAATGCTAAATATAGCCTAGCTGTTGTATTTGCCCAGATTTTCCACACTAAGAGAAAACTTCCAGTCATGCAAAATTTGTTTAAGCAGAGATGCATTTATCTGCAGCCTGTGCCTGTATGCCGGTACACCACAGACACTGCCTGCAACTATACAAGCATTGATTGCTAATTAAATGTGTAAATCTGGAATATACTCATAGCAGCACTTTGTTGAATTATTCAGATCACATTAGGTGGACATGCTCTGAAAGCTCATGTCCTCTCAGTGTTTGAGTTCTATGGGAAGTCCATTAGTCCCTAAGGCTGCCACAAACTGATAGTGGTCATATAGTGGTCAGACACAGTTATAAGAACTTTTAATTGATATTTCACTAATAATTTGTAGCCATACATCCATTAACATGTTGTGATTATGAAACATAATTCTTTTAAAGCCAGAGAGATTCAGCCAACCAGAATGTCACAGAATCAGCCAAAATTTAAAAAATTTAAACAAGTCAAATTTGAACTTATCTAGGTCTTGCCTGTTCAATTATTAAATGCTTTTGGAAAAGATCAGAGAGTAAAAAGCTTATGTGCAGAAACTGTGTCTTCTGTATCTTAAATTTTGTCATATAAATACTGTACATGAAGCAGGTTCAATTCCATCCATTTTAATTGGGGCTCCATGAAGTAAACACAAATTTACAGAATACAATATAGTTATAGATAAATTATATAAATTATTATCTTGGTGAGCATTATGTTATTATGTATATATTAAGCATTATGTATATATTATGATTAATATATATTAGATTATATAAATTATTATCTTGGGGATTCTCAAAAGTTAATAAGATTTTTAAATGTTTTTGAAGGAAGTCTCTTATGCTCCCCAAGGCTGCATTTATTTGATCAAAAATACAATAAAACAGTTATCTTGTGGGTTATTTTTTACAATTTAAAGTAACTGTTTTTAATTTTAAATATTTTAAAATGTAATTTATTCCTGTGATGGCACAGCTGAATTTCTCTAATCTTCAGTGTCACACACAAAAAAAAGCATTCTTTGGTTTAATAGAAAGTTCAAAAGAGTGGCATTTATTTGAAATAGAAATAGAAGTCTGCTTTCATATTTGATCAATTTAATGCATGTATTAATTAAATATTACTGATCCCAGTTTTGAAGTTTTTAACAACAGTGCATATTTGAGGTGTAAAAAAACATATGTCATTAATTAAGTTTCATTTTTCACAACTATTACTTAAAATTCACTCTTGAAAATACATAAAACAGGACGTTTGCAGTTCAGGCTTTTATAAATCAGTCGGCAGATACAGCTGTGCGTTATGGCTAAATATTGGTGGATTAATCTGCCTGGTGGGTATATCGGTATATCACTAATATACTGTAGCGTTTTAGGAGGTAATTAGGTTTATTTATTTATTTTTAATTCAAAACAGCTTACAGTTTATCAGTAACCGTGTTCCTTGGGAATCAACCCTGTGACCCATTGCTAGAGCCATGCTCTACCAGTTCACCTACAGGATGTCATTTCCACACAGTCATTGATGTTCTGTTGTCTTCTACCTCTGTTCTCAGTGGGGCTATTAGGGAGTCCTGCACAAATATAAGAGATCTTTGGGGTATGTGTTAATTTTCAATGAAATCTTTCATTGATGTCCTCAGAGTGCTACCTCCAAGCTTGGCCCATTACCTAGAATACTGAGGGACGTACATGGAGCGTTAACAAACCCATCAAACGTACAGATGAGTGTTCCTCCTGATCGTGTGCCGTCCCCTCCAGCCCCTGGATGCAGCATCTCCAGTGGATTACAAAAGATGGCCATCGACAGTGACCTACCAGGGTGAGCCACGAATCAGATCCACCGCATCAAATGTAACCAATCAGAATCAAGTATGTCCATAATTGTACACGGCTGTGCAAAAAGCATGCTGTAGATTTCATGATGAATAGGCATTCTGACAAATCAGCTTCAAGCTCATTGTTATTTCAGGCAGTGACACAAAGTTGTGAAGTACAGCTATATTGCTTACGTATATTCATCGTTATCTGTCACTTTCAGCCAAAAGACTGTCCTCGTTTCTGTTCTTAAGAGTGTGCCCTTACTTTATCCAGCAGACTGCTCTTTTAAAGAGAGCGGCTCATCTTTATCTGTCTAGCTCGCTGCTAATTCCCTACCGACATTTATGAGAGCCAGAGAGAATGAGAGGCCTGTAATTGTAGTTCTCACACACACACACACACACGCACACACATTGAGGGAAGGGGAAATAAATATACTGGGGGATCAAAAGAGATGGAGGCTGCAAGGAGAAAGAATCGAGTGAAGCTTGTTGGTTGGTGTCTGGACGGAGATTATGATGAAATAAATTAATATTTTTTTCCAGATATCCAGACAATAAACACAGTCTGGGTAGAAGTAAAGACAGAAAGAGACGCATAATAACTTTGCATTCTCTCTGATGCTTTATACCTGTCTGGAACTGTCTAGCATGGCATTTATGCGTGTTTGAGAAAGACTTGTGGGTTATGAAAGTTTTGTTTCTCAAACACTAACTCGTGTATTATGAGAGTCTGGCATGTTTGGTCACACTTTATTTTAAGGTACAATTCTCGCTATTAACAAACCATTAACTATGACTTTTGCCTCAATAAACTCCTTATTTGCTGCTTATTAATAGTTAGTAAGGTAGTTGTTAAGTTTAGGTATTGGGTAGGATTAGGGATGTAGAATATGGTCATGTAGAATACATTTTTAATAAACAGCCAATATGTTAGTAATAGGCATGCTAATAAGCAACTAGTTAATAGTGAGAATCGGTCCTTGTACTAAAGTGTTACCACATGTTTATAGATTATAGCTCTGTTTCAAATCCTAGTGAGCTGCCTACAGTAGGTAGGCAGCATTTTAAGACATCAGGTGTATTCCCGATGCTGTTCCAAAAGGTCAGCAGCAAAATTATGCTGACTTCTAAGATAACATCTTGGACGGCATCGCATGGCATCCTTTGTGGATGCGGAAATCTCAGAATGTGTTGCTATAGGCTCAGTATAAAATGGACAGACTAAGCTCACAAAATTTACAAAATAATGTTAGTCAACAATACTTAAATATAGTCATTTTTATTTGTGTGTGCTGGCTATTTTGTGCTTGTTGGAGTGAAAAAGGTGTTATCTTAGCAACATGCTAACCATATCAACTAACTAGTCAGTTTGGCAGGTCATGGTTCATAAATGATGTCCTCCTACCAGGAACTTCCAACATTAGCAAAAAGAAAATCTAAACAAGCTTGCACCTTGGATAATATTATTTTAACCCTTAAATGCATATATTGGGTCTTTAGCAACCCGGGACATCATTCACTACCCTCTCCCTCCTTCATTTTCTAAGGTTAGACATCAACTTTCTTAGAATTCCTCAATCTGTTGATTATAAGCAATACAAAAAGAAAAAATAATAAAATATAAAATAATGTCGCTAGCGACCCGAGTTATGTAAGTATATTTTTCCTGCGCAACAGTAATTACAAATATGATGATTCAGTGAGTGAAATTCACCTTTATTCCTCAAGGTGGTACTGTTTGATAGACAATGATGACGTGATGTTTCACTCATAATTACCATGGGCATAAAACAAAAGAATATTGAACTAGCTTGAATGGCAAAATATTGATTTTGAAGTCATTGAAAACTATAGTTTTAAGAATATGGTTAAGATCACGAATATGAGCCAGATGCTGAATATACTGGGAAAATGTGCTCTGACGATGACGGTGATGATAAAATCATCTGCTCATATTGAACCTTTCTAAGTTTCAAAAGGTAACGAAATATGCTTTATTTTATTCTTTTGTAATTGATATTAAAATATCATGAGAGTTTTATGCTATTGCAGGAGTTAGAGATCCATCTGTGTTGGATATGTAGGTCCGGGTCGCTAAAGACCCAAATATGTAATAATGATTGGTGAAACATCGATGCATTTAAGGGTTAAATGTATTTTAAATACTTCTTTTTTTTTTTTTATAAAAAGAAATTTAAGAGCAAGATTTTGAACAGAGCTATTTGTGTACTGTTCTCCGATACTGTGCTTTAATGATTTACACTTTTCTCTTTCTGGTCATTGTCCCCATCTCTTCGTTTTACTAGCCCAATGGACTTCACTCGCCTTCCTTCCCCCACCCCTGAAAACAAAGACCTCTTCTTCGTTACACGCTCTTCTGGCCTCCAGGGCTCCCCTGCCCGCAGCTCTAGCTACTCCGAGGCCAACGAACTCGAGCTGGGCCTGGCCAATGGTGGCAAGAGCCTGTCCATGGTAGACCTGCAGGAAGCGGCCAGGGCGTTAGAACCTATCGCCATCCCAGTAGGGATCACTTCAGAAGGTTTAGGTGAGGGTGTCATGATTCCCTGGAATACACGGACTCCCCAAGGCAATGTTGCTGGAGGCCCTACTCTTCACAGGCCAGGACAGACTCCCACTACCCTAGGAGCAGAAGGGGCCCCAGGCAGGCCTACACAGCTTTTGGCCCCGCTATCCTTTCAGAATCCAGTGTACCAGATGGCAGCAGGGTTGCCTGTGTCAGCTAGAGGGAATGCGAGTGGGGATTCTGGGTCGGAGTGTCACAGCTCCGTCAGTTCCCATAGCAACAACGAGGAGGGTCTTGGAGGAACCAAACACACGTTCCTTACCCAGGGGGCTTTGGTGGGGGAGGAGTTTGCAAGGCGTTCGGGAGATTTCTCGAGACGACAGCTATCGCTAACTGATGCGCAGCATGGAAACCAGCCTACGGTTCCACGACAGAGCAGCACTGGTCCTCAGCGGCGGATTGACCAGCCACCACCACCCACCCAGACTGCGCCCAGAGGACGAACTCCACCCAACCTATTGAACTCCACCCCCTACCCACGGCCTCCTAATAACACTGTGATGCAATCATCACCCGACTGGCCTGGAAATGGTGCACGGCTTCGACAGCAGAGCTCCTCCTCTAAGGGGGACAGTCCAGAAACGAAGCATCGCCCACCACATAAACAGGTGCGTATATGTTTGTAGTAGGGATGGGCGATATGGCCAAAATTTTATCACGATACGAGTAATTTTATTTCACGATAACGATATATTTCACAATATAGTTATTTTTGCTTTAATTAAGGTCTTTATGATATCACAATTTTTGATACCATAGCAATTTCATAGCATTCTTGTCATAATTCAAGTTACAAAAGTGATTTTGTCAAGAGCAGTGAGAGATTTTCTCTCTTTTGTTGTTCGATTAACATGAATGACTGCTGTCACTTTAAGAGCTGCCCGGATCCAATATAAGGTTACACGTGTTTTCTTTCTCAACTGTTTGCTTTCACTTGCAAAGACAGGCATGTCATGCTAAATGACACATATAGTGAAATGAGTTCTCTTTCGCTGCTGTTTGCATTTCAATGGCTTAAAATCACCTGTTTTTAAACCGCAATGCTTAAAAACATGTGCAAAGGATACGTTTTCGTGACCACGTAGCACAGCAACATCACGTGAGCGTGTAACCGCGATAGAAACGATAGTAGAAAATCTCAACTGGTTGACAAATTTCTACCTGTTAATCGTGTCTACTGGTATATCGCCCACCCCTAGTTTGTAGAGCTGAATAATAGATACTTTGCTAATGATTCCACATTTGTTTGTTTGGGAATGTTTAAAGTTACCAAGAAATAAAAATCGACCGTTCTTTTTTTAATGGAATATTGGCAGTGTTTATTATAAGCAATTTATCCATGCACATTAACTTTTTTAGACTTCACGTGCTAAATAGCAAGCAATCCTATGAATTCCTGATGGAAAAAATTAATTCAGGTGTACATCAAAACAGGGCGGAAAAGACAATCACAATTTCCGCTTCATGCAAATCTGTTTCAGGCAAATCTTTCTGCAGTCTGGATCATTTATCATGTATCTTTATCTTAACCTAGTAATTTTAATATGTCTTGCGGCAAGTCTGAGTTATTGATTCTAATAAGAATCAGAGGGCTTAGCTTGCTACCAATCATCAACCCCCTGACATTGGCTGTTGCCACTGGCAGTCATTTTTCTCAAGGATTTGACAATGAAGTGGACAAGAAGGGCATTTCCCATTTCCACAATGCATTGTTCTCTCTCTTGGGATTTGATTGATTGCTTGAAGTGATTGATGGAAGTGTGTCTATGGAAACCACATTTATTACATCGCAGAGCACCTCCAGGCTCTTTCTCTGACTGTGAAAGTCACATTTGTGGACTTCCTGTGAATACTGTAGTTGATTTTAGAATCAGTTACATTATACGTTCGCTGAAAGATTAACATCTTGAGCTATAGTTTTTCTAACCTCATTGGCAAAATGTTTTTGTTTTAAAGTCAAAATGAAATGGAAATAATGACAGATCTTTTCTTCTGTATTGCAAAGTACATCAGAATGAAACGGAGTATTGAAAAATGAAAAACAAAAGAAAAAAAAAAATGTAGAGCAGGGACTTGGTTCTATCAATCGACATTTTAATTAAAATGATGAGGTCAAATAAAAAAATTTAACACATGCATGGATGAATTGTTCATAATAAAATCAATAATATGCACTTAGAAATTATAGTGAATTTTCATTTTTATGTTGACTCTAAGGATAAATATAACATAAATGAGGCAACAATTTGAAAATGGGGTGTGAAAAATAAACCTAATTTATTTTCTAAATAAAGGATGTTTCAACGTTTTTGTTGGAAAAAATGTAGTTCAGATCTAAATTGAAGATCTGTTCCCTGAAAACACATCTTATCTTAAATTTACTTCTGATATAAATGTATTTTATTTTCATTATGTTTTTAAGTATTTTTATTTGGAAAACAAAATGCCGATGAAGAAAATGATTTTTTTGCAGTATAGTGGAGGACTATAATGGCAATTGTATGATATGATAAACAATTTGCATGAACTAAGCTACTAAACTATCTTAATTTTGCAGGCTGTTATATATAAAAATACACTCACGTGTCATACATGTTCTTTTTATTCAGCCTTATGTCATGCTAAATGTCATCATGTTGCCTGTTGAGAACGCGATGCCCCTGGCATGACTTTGTGTGTGTGAGTGTGTATCTTGTTTCATCTTTGGTTTATTCATGCGTATGCGTGTGTTTGTGTGTGTCCCATAGGCCCCATCCCCAGTGAACCCCAGCGCATTGGACCGCACCGCTGCCTGGTTGATGAATGTGCCATATATAGAGCAGGAGTCTGAGACGGAGCTTTGCAGAGATGAGCACACACAAGCTGAAAAGGTAACTGACCGCCCACACACCATAGCAGCAGAGATTTCGGCTCATGTAAACGCTCTGGAAGGGAAATGAATCATCATCATGCACTAATTTCACTCAGACAGGAAGATTCTCTCAGTGTCAGCGATCCAACATTCAGCTCTGTCTGAGTTGGGTGTTTTTGCATGCAGACTTAAGGGTGAAATGTGTAGGTTTTTTTATGTTAAGCTCACAGTTTAATGAGCAGAGACTCTTAAGTAAGCCATCTGTAGTTTGACCTCCTGAAGAGCCCCGTGATATTTTCGACATTGCTCTGTTTCAGCAGTGACAGATTGGGAATGGGTGAAAGAAGTGGTAGGAATGTTCGTAATTCCTTTTAATGCCAGTAGTGGTGCAGAAATTACACACTTCTTAGAAGCAATTTCTACAAGCGTGTATGTGGGTGAAAGAGACATACTCTAATACTTCCTTTTTGCTGTTTTAATTCTTTGTACATTCTTTCTATTTCCTGTGTCCTATGACTGATATGAAACTAGCAGTAACTATATTATTTATTTACTATTATAGTATTGATTCATATTTTAAATTAGCATTTAATAATGAAAAGTTATTTTCATCAAATATTTATATTTTATTTCAGCTTAATTTCAATTGCCGCAAGCGATTTTTACTAGTTAACAATATAACACTAGTAACTCTGATTCCAAGTTTGACATTACCATGTTCCTACACTAACATAACTTTTACAGCATGTATTCTATATATAGGTTAATGTTGAATTCTACATATATTAATGCATTTTTAACAGGATTTATAAATGAACACTAGTAAATATATTATGAATAAACATAAATTAACAATAACCAAAAGATATTTATAAATGTCGTTAATGTTTGTTAATTTATGAGACTTCAAGCATTTTTAACTAATGTTAACAAATTAAACCTTACTGTAAAAAGTTACCAATAGTCATCAGTAGTGTACAATTGGCACACCGTACATGATGCCACAAATCGAATACAAATACATTTCACATGTAATTTTTTAAATGAGGTTAAAGACGAAAAGAAACATGTTGTCTCTTGCAGTATCAGGCGGAGATCAGTATGCTGCAGGAGCGACTGCGTGTGTCGGTGCAGAGGCTGGAGGAATACGAGGCCCGGATCAAGGGACAGGAGGAACAGGCACAGAAGATGTTGCTGGAGTATCAGGCCCGACTGGACGAGTCCGAGGAGAGATTGAGACGGCAACAGGATGACAAAGATCTGCAGATGAAGGGCATCATAAGCAGGTGGGGAATACTTGTATTATAAAGGCTAAACCAGAATGAAGGCAGAGAGGCTGGTGATGAGAGATAAAATAAAGCAGAAAGAAAAGAAAAAAACAATCATATGTCAGTATAATAATGCCTATCTAGTTCACAACAGTCCACAAATTGGCCTGAATGGGTGAAATTGGTGGAAATGAATGACACAAGTTCACCTTTTCATATAGTCCTTGAGTCAGATAAAAACATGAATTTACATTGAACAAACACAGAGAGGGCACTTTGCCTTTCAGGAGTCTACCATAAGCCTCTGATGCCGAGTGTCATTTTGCTTTCAGCTGATAGTGTATTAGTGTATATCTGAGAAGACCGAGAGCTTTTAGAAGACTTTTAGCCTTCCTCAAGGCAGAATTTACTGAGAGCTGCTTTCCTCCAAGACTGATGTTTTGGGGCAGCTATTTATGGCCTCGAGCTCTGGCTCAAAGACAGAATGGGAGGATGTATGAAGGCTGGACTGAACGTGTATTTGTTTTGTGTTGATGCAGGTTGATGTCTGTGGAGGAAGAGCTGAAGAAGGATCATGCTGATATGCAGGCAGCGATTGACTCCAAACAGAAGATCATTGATGCGCAGGTATGTCTATATATAAATATGCCAGTGGTGTAATATCTTAGGTATGTCAGTTAATCGGGGTTTTTTTTCTTCTTCTTTTTTTTCTAAAATGTACTTAATTACTAATTTTAAATATAAACATTTCAACAAATCAAATGAATTTCACAGATCTTTGCTTGAAGGTTGTCAACACACCATAATTTCATGATGCTTGATGTTAATTCAAATAATTAGTTGGATGAACCATATTAATAGCACTGAGTAGTTTTCTTGTCAAATATATCTAATCCTTCCTCTTTTCCTTGTCATTCCTGTCTCCTTTTTCACTATTTTTGTATATAAGAAAGGCCAAAAAAGCACGGTTATGCTGTATTGGCAAAGCTGATTTTTCAGCAGCCATTACTCCAGTCTCAGTGTCACATGATCCCTTTTATTGACCCCCACACTTAATGAACGATGTATGTTTTCCATTTAAATTTCTGTCACAATCTCACAACCCCCCTTATCGTTTGATCGGAACTCCTTTAGAAAAACTACAGTATAGTTTCCACTATGTTGTAGTTTTTCTAAAGAAACACGTTTTTGCCATATATGCATCATTAATCATTATTAATGTTAATATTCACTGTCCTACAGTGAGGGCTATGGAAATCTCTACTCCGCCAATTAAAATGACACCAACCAAGCCTAACATCACTATTCCTGGCTGATCTTTGAAATCTAAACAACACACCACACTTCCTAATACTACAACACAGTGTGAATTCAAGGAAAATGCATATGCATTTTTATGCTGTATATTACATCTTAGTTTCCAAGCGGTTTGTTTCCTCTCCTTTCATGTACACATGTTAGGAAAGAAATAAGCAATTAAACACTTGAGGTTGAGTGTCTCCACAAATAGCGTCACAGACACGAGCCACATCATGACAGTCGTGATGTTATTTGTGATTACCCTACAGTTTAATCGATCATCTACAGCAATTTTGCAAAGTAACATGAATCATAAATAACATTTTGGTATCTTCAATCCCTGTTGCCAAAAAGTAGATCAAACAAAAAAGTAACTCAATACATGTTTTGGTCCCACTTTATATTAAGTGGCCCTAATACCTGTGTACTGACATAGTAACTAGATGAGTACGTAGTATGTAACCACAGTGTAAGTACACATTGGTACATAGTATCTATAGCTCTAATGTTTGTGTAACTACCACAGACTGTATAAAAACATGGACGTAGTGTCCGTGACGTAACCCATAGACTTCCGACGAGCGTTTTGAAGCCTAAAGTAGGCGGAGCCAGCCGTCGCCATCTTGGCAGCGCGTCACCGCGCGTCACTCCTGGATAATCGAAAATGGGCAAAGAGGCGGGAGCTGGCTGCTGAAACCACGTCCACCTAACTCGACGGTGGTGACAGCTCCCACTTTACATATCCCTAAACCTACCCATCTCCACCCCCTGGATCAAATGGTTCCAATTACTCTTATACATATTGTTGTTACAAAATGTAGTTATATATGTCCTGTTACACATTTGTACTTACACAAACCATTCTGAGGGTTGTTACATGTGTGTAGTTACAGAAATATTACAGCTGTAGATACTATGTACCAATGTGTACTTACACTGGTTACATACTACATACACATGTAGTTACTATGTAAGTACACAGGTATTAGGGCCACTTAATATAAAGTGGGACCCATGTTTTCATTCTACAAAATGATCCACATGAACAACATGGGTCAATGCTTCTCAGCTAATCAGACTGCGTGCTCAGAATTGTTGGCATTGCTTAGCTGGAGATCAAGCAAACTGAATGTCTTGTGCATACTCACATTCAGTAAATATATGCATAATTACACATTCACTTTGATGATCCTTATACAGCCAGAAACATGGATGTGACAGTTAACCCATATAATATGAGAACCTAAAAGCCGATAACCCAAATTTTCTCTAAAATGCAGTCTATACCTGTTAACATCCAAACAATTGCTCCTTGCTGAAATCGCCGGTGTTGGTATTTTCATAGGATTTATGATTTGTATATGTACTGAAATTGTCTCTCTCTGCAGGAGAAACGGATAGCATCTCTGGACGCGGCTAACGCGAGGCTAATGAGCGCCCTGTCACAGCTGAAGGAGCGCTACAGCATGCAGACGCGGAACGGCATCTCTCCCACCAACCCCACCAAGCTGCAGATCACAGAGAACGGGGAGTTCCGCAACAGCTCCAACTGCTGAACGAAGCCCCCCGGATCCACAGAGAGACGGAATGAAGACAGAGGACACGAGCAAGTGTGCAGATATTCTGTAAGTGAACCCTGAGAGAAATACTGCAGGTGAGGATACTGAACATTGACCTTTGACGGTCTGCAAAGCGAATGTTTGGAATCGTGGAGCAAGATCCACTTTAAACATCCACTGGTGAGACTACTGTTCAAGTACTTCATGTTAGGACACACCACTAGACGTTCATTCGTGTTTCACAACAACTAACTGTAAAATAAAAGAAAAAAACAATACAGCTAACATGGTGACATTATCCAGATACTAGGACCTTCTAGCCTGCAAAAAAAGTAATTTCACTTGCTTTAAAATAGGTGTTCTCCATACAGCCTTTGAAAAAAAAAACTAGATTTTGTCACATTAATTTATAATGGTCTCTACTTTAATATGAAACGACTGAAACTACAGAACGAGCAACTCTTTGTGGAGAAATTGGCGCTCTCCTCCATATCTCTCTTCCTGTTTGTTTCTCCCTACATAGTGCACTTTGTCTCTCCATCATGAGAAGCCTTAAAATGTTACATCTGAAATACCCCTCAGTCCTTACTTTTATTTGATTTTTACAGTTCAGATGAATATCTATGATAGATTATAATGTGCATAGATTTTAAAAAGTATATATTTTACATATATTTTACTCCTTACACAATTTTTTTTTTCTTCAGATATGCCAAGATTTTGAATTAGCACAGACTGCTCAGGCAGAGCAGAGTGAATGTTTTAGACACTAAACCAGACTGAAATGATTTTAGTTTGAAGTTTTGAAAACTGCCTTGTGTAGCTCATGTTTTCTTCCTACATTGTTTAGGAGAGTTGCTTTTTTGTGCATGTTTTTCTTCTCCATTCTAATTTTTTAAGCCTTTTTAAGTCATTTGTACAGGTGTGTTTATTTTTGTATGTGTTGCCAGTTGTCATCGGTCCAAATTGCTGCACACTTTACATTTCAGCATTTAGAGTTTGTATATTTTCATATTTAATAACATATGTGAGGACTCTTCTGCGTTTATCATGGTGCAGCGTGGAGCTGCTGTTTTCCTTTCATTCGTTGGTCTTTGAGGAAGTGAGAAGCATGCACGTCTTTATTTTGATGCAAAGAGATACATTATAAGACAGCTAGTCATGGGACGTGTAAGATAAGAGATGTTATTTTTAAAGGGAATCCTCTCTGTATATGGGCTCTGTGATGGAGTATTATGTGAATAAGTTAATATTATATATAAAGCAGGGTTCACAGGAACTGCAAAATGAATGACGGCTGAAATGCTGGATCAGACTGAGACGCAGCAATCTAACAAGCACACACCACATCTCTTGCCCCAGCTTCTCAAACGCTTTGAAGACTATGCACTTTTTCCCTTTGTCATGTCCACTTGGGTTTACTTCACTCTACAAACACGTAGCAAACTCGAGGTGCTCATTATTATTATTAAGCCAGGGATGCTTTATTTTGTCATTCAGTTTAATTTGTAGCATTATCATTTGCGCAACTGTAGCTATACACTATAAGCAAAGGTGCACATGCAGTGTAAACGTCATGAGATTAGCAATTGGACTGTGTTACATACCGCAATCAATGCTCTTTTGATGCCCTGGTAAAGTAGTTTTGCATGTACTAAATGCTTCAGCACTGTCTGCATAAGGCAGATTAATATCTAGAGTTATTTCAAATTCATTTGATCAACTCTTAAACTCTGCTCGGGGCTCATATGGTTGCACAAAGGGGAACCAATATTTATTTTTCACACGTTTTCTCTTACAGACGTGGATGTCAGATTCTCTGTTTGTTCATGTTCTGTTTTTAATGAGGTCTGAGGTTTTGCAGAGTCATTACGTTTATTTCCATCCACATGAGAAGCTACTAGTGAGTAAAAAAAAAAAAACTGAAAAGAAATAGTAGTTTAGAACAGTGTTGAATGAAAAAGACTTTTGCTGTCGTCTCGGTTCTTTTCATCAGATGTGTCTTTATCCGGCTTCATTTCAGTTCTCAAAGTTTAGGAAACGTTTGCAAGTAAAACTATTTGCGCATCTTTTTTTTTCTTCTCCAAGCAGTCAATGTGAAATAGTAGCTATGTGAAATAAATAATATAAAGATATACAAATATATAAATGAATACCTACAATATGTTGTATGTTTTATAATCCTTGTAGAAAATAATTTTGTAAGTATGTTTAAAGTAAAGTATTGGCTGGACTCTTGCCTTGTTTTAGGACAATGACGAGAACAATAATGTACAGAGAAATTTGTCCATGTTAAGATCTATACAATTGTGGCTGTGCAATTTATGTACATTTGCAACTAGAATAATTAAAGTTTTATTTAGTTATTTTATATGCCTGCTTTGTTGTCTTCATTACTGAATCAATCACTTGACAAGTGTAATGTGAGAGGTCAAGATTTACGAAATGTGCTTGGATATGGTCACCCTACTGATGGTCCATTTCTGAACCCCAATGTACAATGTCTTATGGGCGGCATTATAAATAAATTGCATGAGTCAACCATAACTATTACAATCCCAGATCTTATTTTATGTATATAACTATAAAAAGTAAGCAGCACAATACTTTTTAACGTTGTTAATAATAATGTTTCTTGAGCACCAAATCAGCATATTAGAATGATTTGAATTCAGCATTGCTGTCACAGTAATAAATTAGAGTTTAAAATATTTTAAAATAGGAAACCATTTAAATTGTAATACTATTTGACAATGTTACTGTTTTTACTATTTTTGGTCAAATTAATGCAGCCTTGCTAAGTATTGGAGACTTGTTTTCAAAACATTAAAACTACTTTTTTAATGGTAGTGTATGTGTGTGTGTGTGTGTGTGTGTGCATATGTAACTGAAAAAGTAAAAACATACAATGTAATCTTTTAAATGCAATGTTTATTCAACATGTCCATAAAAAGTACATCTCAGGCAAGCCTAATTTTATACATGTCGATGCCTGCAGCTGCAATGTGATATTAAATGAGGGTTAAATGATCTGTAAATATGTGCTATTCTTGTGAGATGTCCACTTGCATTAAACCACAGCAAACCCTTGTTTCTCCTTCTGTCATAATTTCTACATGCGGGAGCAGTTCGGTCAATTCACAGCTACAGTGAATGACTCGGTCAAGTGAAAAACAATAAATAATAAATCTCTTCGGGTATAAATAATACACAACTTGATAAACTTCGAATGCACTTGGCGCCATGTCCTGGTGTTAACACCATTTTTACTAACAAAAGGCCACCGTGTTGTTCTGCCTAGTCAGTGAAAGGTGGCCATTTGAGAGAATTAGCTGCTTTTCTGAAGTGGTGTTACGACAACATCTCGTCCCTTTAAGAAACACTGAATCCCGTGATATTTATCCCTGCAGCGATTGGTTCACACAAATCCTACCCACATTACCTGAAGGTAAGCATACCGTACGAGCTATGTGACACAAGCTATGCCATCTGCACATTTAGCACTGAAACAAGTGTCAGTGTACAAATATCCTCCGTTACATTTGTCTGTTTAGTGTGGTGAAAGAAATATCTTCATCTGAGCGGTGTATAAACAATTCAACTTGAGCTATTGCACAGAGCTAAGAGTGAATGATTTAAGTTCCTCTTCGATCCTGGCTTCTGTATGTTATAAAATCTGGTTCATTATTCTACCTTCTTTCTTTCTGTATTTATTCAAAAGCACATTGCTTTGCCCTTTTGGAAGTTCCTCAGAAGACATGTATGTGTGAGATTGTCAGTTCTCTGTGTTAGCTTTAGCAGAGAGTTGCGGCGGCCGGTGGCGTCGTCGTGTCAGAGCGGGGGAGCTGAACGTGGTTGGCGCTGATGATTGAGACGAGGCGGGGTTTGTGTGCGATCGGTGTGGCCGTGGCTTCTCGCTGTGGCTCTGGCCCTCAAGGGCCCCCTCACAAACCTCCAGCAGCAAGAGCACCTGCTCCCGCAGCGGTAAAGCCTTGAACCTGCGTGCTGCCAAGTAAAAGAAGGCTGTAGTAAATGCCTGAAGACACATTCCTGAAAGAGAGAGAACTTTGCTTTACTCGATGCTTTAAAAAGAACCAATCGCTTTCTTAGTTAAAACAGACAATTGTGTTTGCTTACTGTCAAATTTGAATGCGCTTTAGCTGGACCTTTTTTTTTTTTTTTTTGTGTGATTTAAGTTTAAAGCGGCACAATTTATAAAGCCAATGTTATCAGATTTTATTTCCGTTTTTGGAATTATTATTGAAACATTGGAGATTTCATTCCTTCCCCAGTCAAGTTGATAACAATTCTACAGGCACAGAGATGAAATGGAAGTGTCGACAGATCTTTTCTTTCATATTTTGACATACAACCAAGTGTAATGGATTAGCAAAAAAAAGGTAGAGCAAGTACTTCCATTTATTCATCAGTTGTTGATTGGATTCTGAGATGTGGGTGTTGCACTCAAAAATGAGACGAATGAGAGCTTGCATAGAGGAGTTTGAGCAGACACAGTCATTTCACCAGATGATTATCTTTTGATAAAGAATTATGAGGTCAAAAGAAAACAAAAAATGGGTGAAATTTACATGTAGTGCCTAAAGTAAAGAGTTTGGAAAGACCTAATTATTAAACTTTGGCACATAACTTCATATAAATATACAGTAGGAGTAATAGTCATTCCATACAAACCAAACAAGACAATACATGCAGTTGTCAAATAAAGAGTTTACTGAAAGATTTGAAGAAAAGCTATTACTGACATTATTTCCGAGCTGTAAGCGGCTTTAATCAGAAGTGTACATATGGCAGATTTCCCTTCTGCTTGTTTATTAATTAACAGGGCTTCATCTGTGTATTATTTAGTGCAGTCGTATCTCCACGCTGATGAAAACTTAATTACAGTATATTTATGTTCCTGCTAAAAACTTCATATGCAAGCTCAAATCATCAGCAGGAAATTTCTCAAGGTCACGTCTGAGCCTGCGAGCCGAGGGAGAGAAATACAGACAGCTTCTTTCGAAAGGGAAAAACTTTGTACATTTTAAACGTGGTGAAATTCTCTCTGCACATTTCCACAGGAAGGCACTTGTACTTTTATTAAGGGTCCCTGGGACCCTCAGGGGTTTGGAGCCTGAAAGTGGATGCAGATCACTTGTCTGACTACATATACGGAGCGTTAATGAGCCCTCGCTGCGGACAATATGGAGCCGTGAAAATCCTCTCGAAAGAAAATGAGGCGGCCTGCTGCGCTGGTCAGAAATATGTGTACATTGAGAATGGATGGCCACAATTAATAAGCAACGCTGTTCTCCAGAAGGAGAAAATGGGTTTCATTAAGCAGACTAATGAGGAGCACTAAAATAATTCAGCATTATGATGTCAAATGAAGTAGACTGAACTCTGGGATGGACAGGAGGATTAAGACTCTGTCCGAGTGTCAAGTCAGCATTCCTCAAAAGTAAATGTATTACTATTAATGAAGATCATGGCAGCGCTATCGCTCCTCTTCCTCCTCAGGGATAAACAGCCCGATCCCCTTCTTTTAAATAGCCACTTCTATTATTTATAAATATCAACCTTATCCAGCAGTTATTACTTTCCTCACGCCTCACAGTCTGGCTTCTGTGAGTGTGTGTTGATTCCCTACTGTAAGGCGCTAATGACCAAATTCAGTGCAACCTTCCGAAACGTTCCAGAATTCAGCTCACATCATTCCACTCTGGCCATTTAGGAGCACAGAGACTCGAGTATATATTCATTCATTCTCTCTTTTGATTAGGAGAAGCAAGGCCTGGCATGCATTATTCATTTCATACGTTCCTCCAAGAAAACGATGCTAGCATGACCCAACTTGGGTGCATTATGCAAATATTTCCACATAGTGATGTAGATATGTGGGGGCGTGTTAGAATGAGCCGTTTTAGGGGGGCGTGGCAGAGTCTTAACTTTGATAAAGAATATCTCTTTGGTTTTGAGACTTTAGTCTTTGCAACTTCAGGTGGCTTATCTATGCACAATCAGCTTGTAACTCTCCAAAGAGAAAGGAAAACTTGAAATCGCATCATATGACCCCTTTAAAAGAAAATCTGTCAAGTAGGAGAATGGAGGACTTCAAACCAAAGGACTAAAAAAAATAAACACAAATCCTCAGTGAATAAAATCACAAACCACAAGCCGTACCATTTTCTCTCATTAAATCGCTCTTCTCTTTCGCTTACCCAAGGACAACATAATGAAAAACAATTATTTAACAATCACAAAACCAACCGAGCGAACTGCAGTCCTCTCATACGAGCGCTGAGTCCAGATGGCTGAGGAGCCAAAGCAGTTTGTAGCATTTCAGCAGAGTTGTAAGTAACCCTGCACTTTTAGTCCAAGTAGATGCACTTCATGGCTTCTTACCTGAAGGTTGTGGCTTGAGAATTACAGGGTAAAAGTACTAACGACAGAGATATAACTTAACACACTTGATGGGTTTACCCAAAGACACATACAACCTTTAGCACATTAAAGATGCCGTAGAATTTTGTATCTGCTCACCAAACTTACATACTCCCAAAAAAGATGATTGGGGGGTACTGATCTTAGCTTGTTCTGAACCTGGAATATAACTTTAAGATATCACACCTGTCTCCGTGACTGCCCAGAGGCTCTATAAACCGCCAAAAATTATCTAGGGAGCGGCCCACTATTAATATAAACAAAACCAACCGAGCGAACTGCAGTCCTCTCATACGAGCGCTGAGTCCAGATGGCTGAGGAGCCAAAGCAGTTTGTAGCATTTCAGCAGAGTTGTAAGTAACCCTGCACTTTTAGTCCAAGTAGATGCACTTCATGGCTTCTTACCTGAAGGTTGTGGCTTGAGAATTACAGGGGAAAAGTACTAACGACAGAGATATAACTTAACACACTTGATGGGTTTACCCAAAGACACATACAACCTTTAGCACATTAAAGATGCCGTAGAATTTTGTATCTGCTCACCAAACTTACATACTCCCAAAAAAGATGATTGGGGGGTACTGATCTTAGCTTGTTCTGAACCTGGAATATAACTTTAAGATATCACACCTGTCTCCGTGACTGCCAGAGGCTCTATAAACCGCCAAAAATTATCTAGGGAGCGGCCCACTATTAATATAATCTAACAACATACTGTATGTCTAACATATTCATAACAAACATCAAATTGCCTCAGGGTCATCTCGGCTAATTTCCTACAGAAGCCTTTGGAAACATGCAAGATGAACTGGTCCAACAAGACACGTGATCGACAACACTAGAGGAACAGCACGTTGAGAGCCCTGCGAGGAATAGGCTGTCATTATACAACACTAGTGAAGACGTTCTGGCTTCATAAAGCCTTAGTGACTTTGTACTTGTCAGTATTAGCCGTGACAATCGTACTCAAGACAGAATAGCTTCAAAAAGCATCAAAGGGCTTGACTCAGAAGAGTTTGTGAGTGGTGTGTTCATTCACACAGTCGTCGCAGTCACTGAAGGTTTGTTATTTCAGGTTGACTGAAAGGAGGACACGAGATGAAAGAGATCGTGCCTGAGTATGTAGAACTTTCTCTCCGAGTGACCTTCATTTGTTTTATTCATTCAATCTTTTGTGCCAATATGAGCTTATGTTTGCTCGACCATAAGAGATAGTTCTACAGAGGAGACTGTTTAATTGTTTATGTAAATGTATTTATGACACACTAACATTCTCCTTGCAGGAACTGGCAGTCTGAAGAAAAAGTTTTGGTGAGTATGTTGTTTTTTTTTCATGGTTTCATAGGTTTGCTACAAAATATTTCTATTTCAAACAAATGTTCTTCTGAACTTTGTATTCATCAAGGAATACTTTTAAAAATGTATCTTGGTTTCCACAAAAATAGTAGGCAGCAACTGTTTTCAACATTGATAATAAGAAATGTTAAGTGAGCTCCAAATCAGTATTTTAGATTTCTGAAATCATCATCAAGAACTGAAAACGATGATGATTCAACTTTTTTCATTTCTCATCAAACACCACAAACCAGACAACTGTGCTAGATCATAAAAACGCACATCTAAAGGCTAAATTAGCAGATATTAAACAAAAATGTGCACACGGAGTCTTTCCAGCTCTGAGCGCACATGCCGTCTCAATTAAACTCTGAGCTGACTCTACACTTTTCTCAAAAACAAAGGCTGCCTGACTTTTATTTCCCCCAGGCCTAGACACTGAAGTGTGTCTGTGTACAATGAGCTACAATAAAAGCTGACACACACAAACTTGCTCATGGGGCATGAGACCGTCCGGCTATCCCTGACAGAGAGAGACAGAGGAAGATTGGCCACACAAGTGTGAAATTCCATCACAGGATTTCCTGAATTTAATTTTTCCATCTGAAAGGTTTATGACTGCAGCTCAGCAGACCATTATTTCAATAGCCCCTCACTGCAGAACACAAGATCCGGGGGGCGTGGTTGGATCCACATCTAGGGGGTGGAGATGGGTGGGTTTAGGGATCAGGGGTGGAGACGGGTAGGTTTAGGTATATGTAAGGTGGGAGGAGTTGTGTTCTGCAGTGAGGACCATCTCCATTATTTCAGCTCCACAAAGCTGAGGCGAGGATGACAACACGCACCGGTGGGCATGCGCATATGCACACAAACTGCACCATCAACTGTCCCATAAGCCTTAAAGATTATGACTCACGTTACGTGTTTTTTCCTCTGAGCGGGGTCCATGAGCCGCAGCGTGTCTCTGATCACACCCACTTTCACCTCTTCATCTACTGGACTCGGTACATATTCAAACACACCAGGTGACACCTGCAACATATGGCTTCAACAATCAGCAGCGCAACAGACTCGTGTTAATGTCCCCGTTAGTCTGTAAACACGAGTATAGTCATTGTCAGTTTAGAGTCAGTAAGACCAAATGTTAATGTTTATGAAAGAAGTTTCTTATGCTCACCAAGGCTGTATTTATTTGAGCAAAAATACAGTTAAAATGTTATGAAATATTACTACAATCTAAAATAACTTTTACAATTTAAAAATACATTTATATTTTTACATGAAATGTTCCCTTCTGGTGGAATGACCTGCCCAACTCAGTCCGAGCAGCTGAGTCAGCTTATCTTCAATCTCTTCCATCTTTATTTGACCCTCTAACTCTAGCACTCTCTATTCTAATTCTATTCTTTAAAAAACATAAATTCCCCCTTTTAGACTTGCACTCTATTCATTTACTAACTGCTTCTAAACACTAGCTTCTCTATTCTTTTTGTATTCTATCTATTTGTTTTCTATTATTTGTTATACAATTAACAAAAAGCAAAAAAAGGCCTCTAACAAGGCGTAAGGCGTAATAATCAAGGAACTTTGCTGCCGTACCATGGGTGCAGCAG
>NW_015649573.1:235861-237362 GCF_001515625.1 Sinocyclocheilus rhinocerous | reverse complement strand
GCAATATTTACACTGAAGCTGGCAGGCGGCTATGGTAAGGGGCGTGACATTTCCCGACCAGGCGCCGAGTGGTGCCAATCACAACACACACTGGCCTTGCTAACCAATCACAGCACATTTCGTATTTCAGAAGGCGGGCTTTCATTTGATACAGGAACTATTCGAGCCGTTCATGCCAGACTGAGGAGAGAGGTGTTGTAATAATGTAAAATATGTGAAAAATAATGTGTTTTTCGAACAACCTAGTATGAGAGCATGTTCTAGTACACCCCCAAAACAAAATCAAGACTTTGTAAAAGAGCATAATAGGACCCCTTTAAAACCAATGGCTGCTTGACTTTTATTTCCCTCCAGGCCCAGACACTGAAGTGTGTCTGTGTACAATGAGCAGCAATAAAAGCTGAACGCATGAGACACACAAACTTGCTCATGGGGCATGAGAGTGTCCGCATTTCCATGACTGAGAGAGATAGAGGAAGAGTGGCCACACAAGTGTGAAATTCCATCACTGGACTTCCTGAATTTAATTACTCCGTCTGAAAGGCTTATAACTGCAGCTCAGCAGGCCATTATTTCAGCTCCACAAAGCTGAGGCGAGGATGACAACACGCACCGGTGGGCATGCGCATATGCACACAAACTGCACCATCAACTGTCCCATAAGCCTTAAAGATTATGACTCACGTTACGTGTTTTTTCCTCTGAGCGGGGTCCATGAGCCGCAGCGTGTCTCTGATCACACCCACTTTCACCTCTTCATCTACTGGACTCGGTACATATTCAAACACACCAGGTGACACCTGCAACATATGGCTTCAACAATCAGCAGCGCAACAGACTCGTGTTAATGTCCCCGTTAGTCTGTAAACACGAGTATAGTCATTGTCAGTTTAGAGTCAGTAAGACCAAATGTTAATGTTTATGAAAGAAGTTTCTTATGCTCACCAAGGCTGTATTTATTTGAGCAAAAATACAGTTAAAATGTTATGAAATATTACTACAATCTAAAATAACTTTTACAATTTAAAAATACATTTATATTTTTACATGAAATGTTCCCTTCTGGTGGAATGACCTGCCCAACTCAGTCCGAGCAGCTGAGTCAGCTTATCTTCAATCTCTTCCATCTTTATTTGACCCTCTAACTCTAGCACTCTCTATTCTAATTCTATTCTTTAAAAAACATAAATTCCCCCTTTTAGACTTGCACTCTATTCATTTACTAACTGCTTCTAAACACTAGCTTCTCTATTCTTTTTGTATTCTATCTATTTGTTTTCTATTATTTGTTATACAATTAACAAAAAGCAAAAAAAGGCCTCTAACAAGGCGTAAGGCGTAATAATCAAGGAACTTTGCTGCCGTACCATGGGTGCAGCAGGCGCAATGATATTATGCAGCGCCTGAAAATAGTCCCCAGCACGCTCCCTGTGCAAGCAGGTGGTCACGTTGGTTATGTTGACGGAAGTTAGCCTATTTTCAGGCGCTGCGTAATATCATT
>NW_015649573.1:224211-229695 GCF_001515625.1 Sinocyclocheilus rhinocerous | reverse complement strand
CAGTCTTAAGTCGTTGGGGTATATTTGTAGCAATAGCCAAAAATACATTGTATGGGATATATGTATGGGTCAAAATTATAAAAAAAATTTTATGCCAAAAATCATTAGGATATTAAGATCATGTTCCATGAAGATATTTAGTAAATTTCTTACTGTAAATATATTAAAACTTAATTTTTGATTAGTAATGTGCATTGCTAAGAACTTCATTTGGACAACTTTAAAGGTGATTTTCTCAATATTTAGATTTTTTTGCACCCTCAGATTCCAGATTTTCAAATAGTTGTATCTCGGCCAAATATTGTCCTATCCTAACAAACCATACATCATCATCATCATTTCGAAAAATTGACCCTTATGACTGGTTTTGTGGTCCAGGGTCACAAATGTCTTTAAGGTCACTTGATTAATTTAACACAGCCTTGCTGAATAAAATTACTTTCTTTAAAAACAAATACCTTACTGACCCCAAACTTTTGAACAGCAGTGTATACTATTGTAGCATATGCATATATATACATACAGTGGGTACGGAAAGTATTCAGACCCCCTTAAATTTTTCACTCTTTGTTATATTGCAGCCATTTGCTAAAATCATTTAAGTTAATTTTTTTTCCTCATTAATGTACACACAGCACCCCATATTGACAGAAAAACACAGAATTGTTGACATTTTTGCAGATTTAGTTTTCTTTAGCTGCATACATGTTTTCTCTTTTTCCCCCCTTCCGCAGATCTCTGCTGCCCCCTGCAGCTTTTCTATTTTAAAAAAAGTTACTCAAACACAAGTCCTCACAAGTCTTTCCTGATTCATGCTCAAAGGTTCATGCACAAATATGAATAAGTATTAATAATCTAAAAAAAGGGAAATAAAAAAGGAAAAACACTCCAAAAAAAAACCAAAACAACAAAAAACGAACAAATTGAACCACAAATTGTTTAAACCTACTGGACAGCATAAGATAAAATCCCATTTAAGCAGCCCATCTGAACAAATAAAGCACAAAGGTACAGTAACTGTAATATGTGGAAGGAGATTGAAGATGTAAATCCAGTAACTACAAGATCTTGTAACAAACTTGTCATTCACAATTAGCTCTTGCTGGCTTCTAAACTGCTTAACCTGGTTTTACTGTGGTTCTGTCTTGACCAATTACTACTACAGCAATCTACCTAAAGATACACCACTGAGAGAAACACTGCTGGAGGAAGACAGAAAAAAAGACAGTTTGTCTAGCTTCTGTAAATGTCTTCTTTGTGATTTCAAAGATTGACTCTAATACGGTGTCCTAAGTATCTTCTGAAGTGTTTCCCTCACTGAGCTTGTACCTGTGAGGAGAAGAGTTGGTATTCCTCAGGCAGGATCCAGGAGCGTGGGTAGAAGTTGTACTCCTCCGGGAACAGCTCCTGCATGGTACGCACGGCACGACTCAGGTTTATCTTCCGCAGCATCTCTATCATTCCTGCTGACCGACAGGATAGTTGATGAGAAAACTGTGAAATCAAAGAGAAATGACCCTACAGGGACGTTATTCTCTCTCAAAAAAAGACACATTTTAGAGCCCTATTTCCCAGAACTTTCATTAAATCACTTGATCATTTGATTTCAATGGCTCCATAGCGCACACACAGGCACACAGCTTGGAAAGGCTGTCTGTGTGAAAGCAACTGTCAATACAGCTATGAAAACAGCCATATTCCATCCAACCCATGAGTCAGCAGCTCTTGAGACTCCTTTATGACTCCACTGCTGAAAAACATTCCAGTGAACAATACTCACCATACTGTATGACTGATAACCTTCCTCTAAAAGCAAGTACAGTCATGGCCAAAAGTTTTGGCAGTGACATAAATTTTGTGTTTTGCAAAGTTTGCTGCTTAAGCTGTTGTGGTGTTCATACACATTGTTTCTAGATTATTGTGTAGAGTGATCAGATGCATTTTTAATAATTGCTAAAAGCTTCATTGGCCAAAAAATGAACTTTCACAAAAAAAAAACAAATTTCACTGTTTTTTGATCCTGACACAAAATGAAAAACGTCCTGCAAGAGTGACTTCCAACGACTCATGAGCCATTTGGTGATGATCCGTGCATTTTCCAGCATGATGGAGCACCATGTCACAAAGCAAGAGTGATAAAGAAGTGGCTTTGAAGATCATTACATTGAAATTTTGGATCCGTGGCCAGGCATCTCCCCGGAGCTCAATCCCATAGAGAACCTGTGGTCATTCCTCAAAAGGCGAGTGGACAAGCAGAAGCCCACAAATTGTGATCAACTCACAATTGGCAAGAATGGATCGCCATCAGTCAGGATTTGGCCCAGAAGCTAATATCCAGCATGCCAGAGCGAATTGCACAGGTTATGAAGAACAAGGGTCAACACTGTAAATATTGACTCATGTTTTTTTTTGCCAATAAAAGCCTTTAAAACTTATGATATGCTTATCATTGTTTTTCAGTATACCATAGAAACATGTGGAAAAATAATCTACAAATAGTGAAGCAGCAAACATTGCAAAACACAAAATTTATGTCACTGCCAAAACTTTTGGCCATGACTATGCAGAATGTAGCCTATACTAACTAACTAATGTAAATGTGACAAAGTTTAGTACTATTTTTCAATTTCCAGACTTGTTTAAATTAGTTTCAGCAATGGTTTTCAATAGTTGCAGTTTTGTAATTTATGCACGGATTTTGTTCTTAATATTTTTAGCTTCAGGTTTTTTGTAATAGGATACAGTGTTTCACCATGTCGAAATCAGAGGGACATCTTCAACCACACAAACAGGTCAGATCATTCAACTTTGTGATCCACTGATTTTAGTTTCATTTTGCTTTAGTTTTTCTTATACTTTGTGATTTCAGTCAAATGTTTTAAAATCAATTGTTTTCATCTTTATTTACTATAAAAACACTGTATTTAACAGCCCTATCCCCATCCTTAACGCTTTAAAGAATTTGTTTAATTTTGTAAATCTCCTGCTTGCCAGGTTAATTGACCAAAACTATTATTTAGATATTTATTGTTGAATAGGCTTGCCATGGCATACTTTTCATATACAAGAAGCACATTCAACACAAGCATGCAAGGAGTTGCCATGGTGAGAAACAACATTAAAAACAGCATAACAACATAATTACCAGCTACAGGTAATACCAGATTGACCAGTTTAAATGCAAACATCGTACCAGTCTGAAAATTAGGATTAAACGATCTTTAATGACAGATCCCACTGTCATTTACATTTTTTTTCATTTTACATTTACACAAGATTGCAAATGGTGGTGTCCTATTACAATTACTTAAGTCGCCGTTTCTAGGATGACAACATCTTTAAAGACCTACTTTTTGTGAAGTTTACCTGGGAATTTGTTGACTTGCCCAGAGATGATGTTCTCATTGTCATGAAAAGAGACGCCATGCCAGTAGATATCACAGGCTGTCCGCCTACCCATCGGAAACTGCAGGATCAAAAGAAAGAGAGAGACTTGAGGCAAAGTAAAGGAGGAAAACCATCAATCACAACACAATACACATGTCATACTTTTGACAAGGATGCAAAACATTGACTATGACTAACTGTACTAGAATAACAACAGTTCACCACTGCAGGACTTTTTTTCCATGAAACATTTTAGTAAACAATTTCTACTCTTTCCAACAGTATGCATATCACGGCTGAGGGCTACATTCTCAATGACTTGGAAGAATAGTTATACTTCTACAACAGTAACAGTGTCAGGTACAGAGGCAGGGTTAAGATATGTTACTGCCATCATTCATTTACAGGTGAAAATGCATTTTGAGCACTTGTGTACAGACCAGTGTTTGAGGTTTTGGTCCAGTTTCATATACATTTTTAAGACCCTGTATATGATGACTAGGCTACAGTATGGGCTAAGCGTGAAGTAGGTTATCAAGGTCACTAATCAGGATGCAGGTAGTGTGCTTAGTATAGACTAGGTTACGTGTCTTGGGCTGGATTTTGTGAGGATCATGTCACTGTTTAACAGGCTAATGGAGTGTGAGGAGGTGCTCCTATATTGGTCAGCTAGCACACAGAGGAAACCAGAAATTTGTGATCAGATTAGGAGTTCACGCTGGTTTACAGGTATAGCTACAGTTGTGAAGGCCAGTTTTTTTCAAAATGTCCTCACAAATATAGTGAAACCTGTCAACGACAGAGGTTTAAATAGCCCTTGCTATTTCAGAGGCTCAGGAATCAGTCAAAAGTAGCAAATCTAAAACATATATACCATAATTCATAAAGTGAAACCAAAGTGTGAATGTGATCAAAAACCACAGACATCACAGACCGTAGCAGAACAATTAACAAGTGACCTTTATTTGCTCCAGTTGCTTTAATCTGAAGTGCAGCAATTTTGTGCAGCACTAATGCTCATGTGCGTGACTTTGATAGATCACTGCATGAAGCTGGCATAAACAAAAATGGTTTCCAATTATTTTTTCCTCTTAAAACACAATGATCTATTTATTTGCATTCTTCTAACATTGCGTTTTAATAAAAAAAAAAGAAGAAAAAAAAAGACTGAAGCAGGGTAAAACTAAACTGGGCAGTTCAATTAGATCTGCCTTCTTTGGATAAATATTGATATACATCTGTCAGATTTAGTGACCAGCAATTATTGTTAGTGTACTGACTGCACTAATAGCTTTGTGTAAACATTTTAATGCATTTGGGTTCACCCAAAAATAAGAAATCTACGATATTTACTCCTCTCATGCTGTTCCAAAACCTGTATGACTTTATTCAGCAGATAACAAACGAAAATATTTTGAAGAATGTTGGTAACTAAAAACATTTGGGGACCACTGACTTCCAAAAAAATAAAACAAAAAAATGAAGACATTTCACAAAATATCTTCTTTTAAATTCCACAGAAGAAAGAAACTGGTTTGGAACACCATGAATGTAAATTTTTATTTTTGTGTGAACTGGGAAGAATCTTCTTAAATAATAACACAAAGTGGTTTATTCAGTTTGAGTCAAAATATTAGCACCCCAGCTCTGTTTGATGCATCAGGGTTAGCAAAGATCTCTTAAACATGAATAACATTTCATTGCTCTGTCAGAGTAGCTGAAAACGAGGACATGCCTGTTCAATCCAATCACCTCTAGCCGTAACTACTTAAATGAAGTTACTTGGTATTATGTAGCAGTTACAAGACACGTGAAATTGTCACGAAACACTGAAAAGAAAACTTGTGCACCAAGAAATTCCAAACTTAAAAAAAAGAGCATTTCAATTCAAACTATGGTATATCTTCAATGCATTTAACAAGTTAGACAAAATGTGAAACATCCTTTCGGAAAACACTTTCCTCCTTTCTAATGGCGCTTTTCCACTGCGTGGTACGGCACGGCTCGGTTTGCGTTTCCACTGCAGTTCAGTACCGCTTTAGAGTGGACGGGATTATTCACATGTCGTTATAGTTGCGCCGCCTCTACTGCCGCGAC
>NW_015649573.1:206807-222888 GCF_001515625.1 Sinocyclocheilus rhinocerous | reverse complement strand
CTAGCGGTTCTAGCGGTTCTTTTGTGTTTGTGGCGCAAGTTCAGTGACGCAGGTAGTGACGATTCTCTCCGTGATCAGCAGTGGGAGCCGTACCGTGCCGTACCATGCAGTGGAAAAGCGCCTTAAGTGAAGTTTTATTGTTTTTTTCATTCTGATTTGTTATACTTTAACTTTCATTAAAAGTGTTCTCGTATTAGAAATGGCTATAAAATGAACACCATTTAAAAACCTAAAGGTTACAGTTCTGTTTTCTTACCTCTCTAGGGCCGAATAAGGCATTCCAGAAGTTCTTAATATCAATTGACGATCCGCCACTATGCTCCTCATGCCAGAGTCCAGTATCTCTTAAACATATTTTATTCAATTGTGCTGGTTTATGTTATTTTAGGAAATGATATTACTCAGCAATCATTTCAAAGAAAACTAAATTTTAAAGATTTTATCTCAAGCAAACTTTAAAAACCATGTATATGTTTTTAAATTGCTCTTTTATAGTATTTCTATTTGTTACTCACCATGGAAGCTGCCATGGCGTTAACACCAACCAACCAATCATCTCTCCCCAGGGAGGATCATTACCCCTGTCACATCAGCCTGGACCCCCTTCAGATATTTCTCACGTTACAGACAAACTGATATGTTTACCTGGTCTGGCTGAGCCCCAGTGTGGTACATGTATGTGCTTTTGTGCTGAGTACTGTATGTGTAGGTTAGTACATACAATTTGAAAATTACAACACGTGTAGATCTACAATGCATAGTGTCCTATTATTTCGTACCATTCAGGAATGGAGAGCAGTGGGAATCCAGGCATGTGGGATTATCCCAGATTGAATTTAATCATTTAACACTGTGAAGGCACAACCATATGGTGAAAGTCAGCATTCAACTGCATTACTACCCTTTATGTGTCTTTGCAACCATGACGCATCAAAAACGTAAATGCAATGTACTCAGATTTAGATGACGGCAAATTAGATAATGGCATAAGACCTTTTTAGATCAGAAACACAGATCCAAATACGTAAATGGTTTATTTACGCGCAAATGCAACTAAATTGTTTAAGATATTCACAGTACTACCAGTTACTACAGACCACAGATGATCTACATAGATGATTAGTCTGCCGTACAGCATCCAGTTTCGCAAAGGCCCATCTTAGTTGCACAGAAAACTTAAGTTGAACCCAGTTAAGACATTGAATGGGTAATGACAACAACTGCCATCAGTTTGCCAGCTTGTTGACAGCCAATTCTGACTCTTTATCTCATGTAGCGGGTCTTAATGAGTCTGTATCAAGTGCTTACAGATTAGCCTGTATCATACTTTGTTTCTAAATGTCCTAATTAGATCTTTGGATCTATGTTTCTAAATAGTGCTGGGCGGTATACCGGTTCATACCGAATACCGGTGTTTATTTTTGATATGATATGAATTTTTAAAATACCGGTATATGTCACTGAAAAAAAAATACTGTCATGTACCGTGAAACCGGTATAATTTTGATATAATGATATAAATGATATATAATGATATAAATTTTTGGTCATACCGCCCAGCACTATTTCTAAATAACTTCAAGGACTGATAGTCTTCATAAAATTTTTTAAAACCACAGGTGGGAACTCCTCCTGCCCTTGAAACGGTCTTTGGTGTAGCAGACAGGATAAAAGGTATAATGGATACGCTTAAACTTGAAACCTACCTTTTAACAAGGCAGCGCTGAATTACAAAGGCTCATAATATTTCAGTGGATACGAGTAGAAGGGGGTGTAGACATTCACTCAACAGAACCATTCACTCTCTCCAACCTGCCAGGTGCTGTGCACCACATGGTATCATTTGACATCTTATCAATTTATTAATGAGTGTTTCTTTTTTTAATGCAGAGTGACTTTACATAGACGGTCAAGTGTAACCATATGCGTGTGTTTGTCACATGCGTTGAAGGACAAGGTTAAAGACTGGCAATGGCTGTTGAAATATTAAGCCTACAAGTCATGAGTAAGTGTTTGTTTACATAGCAGAAGCCTAAAGAAAATGTAGATAAGTCCAATGGATTCATCCATTCATATTCAAGCAAATGTGTGGATCGGTTTTACTGATGCAGTACACTTAAACTTGAACCCAACTTTCATACACTAGTACACTCAATTGTACAAGTGGTAACTATAGTGTTGTAGTACTTGAGACCGGTCTTGAGACTGGTCTTAAGACCATTTTTTGATGGTCTTGGTCTTGTCTCGGTCTCGACCGCATTTGTACTCAGTCTTGTCTTGGTCTCAGACTAATGACAAGTTTACACTACAGGATTTTAAGCCCGATTTGCAAGTTAACAAGCTCGCCGACAGGTTGGGCTTTGATCGGGGGAAAATCAGCGGGTGATCAGTGCTCGGCAATCTTTATATGTGAACTACACAACGACGCATCAAAGAGGCTCGCTGATGCATCGCCGACGGCAAACAAATATCTAGCATGCCAAATACAGTATCTGGACCGGTCGGCTGACTCAACATCACGTGGTGTCAGTTGTCGTGACGAGCTACAGCCAATGAGAGAGCAAGGCATGGGTTGAGGTCACCGGAAAAAAAATAACAGCAGCAACTTGGCTTAAAGAAAAGTTTGGACAGTGTAGTGTGTAACCCCCGGTTGCAGATCATTTACATAGTCACGTATTGTGAACACCACAACGACTTAAAGACAGACAATCAAGTTATGTAGTCTGAACAGCACAGCGATCTGCCGACGTTTAAAGTCGTGTAGTGTGAACTTAGCATAAGAGGACTCGGGATTTTGTTTCAAGACCGGTCAAGACCACAACTGCGGGATATCACTAAATTACCAGAATATTGTCTGATTTATTTACAACCATCATTAATGTGATTGGATGTAAAACTTCCTGCTTCAAATGCAATCAATAACTAATTAAATAACTGAATAACAAAAAATAAATAATTTGATTTATACCAGTGGATCTAAAAATGTTTGACTTTACTGCCCCCCTATTGTCCACAACATTATTTGAAGGCACCCCCTCTACTATTTTAGAGCTTAGCATGTATATTAAAGGGGTGGTTGATTGCAATTTCGCTTTTTTAAACTTTAGTTAGTGTGTAATGTTGCGGTTTGAGCATAAACAATATCTGCAAAGTTACAATGCTGAAAGTTCAATGCAAATGTGGATATTGTCTATTAAAGTTATGGCAGTTTAATGCCTAAAATTACAGCTGGTAGGGACTACAACGAGCTTCTTCCCGGGTTTGTGACATCACAAACCCTGATAAACCCCACCCCCAGGAACATGCAACAAAGGGGTCGAGGCTATGTTGCGCTGCTTTAGAGAAGAGGAAGAGTTGTTGCCATGCCATCAAAACTAGGGCTGCACGAAAAAATCTATTCATATATGAATCGCGATTCTGTCTTCTAACGATTCTGATGGATTCACAAGTTTCAAAATCAATGTTCTAAAGCAGCGGTTCTTAATCCTGTTCCTCACGTCCCCCTGCTCTGCACACGCTCTGCATCTCTCTCTCTCATTCAGATCATCAGCTCCATCGATCAACTGTGTTCCAATTATACACTTTATGCATATAGACAGACAGATATTTTTCACATAGCTACATAAGTAGTAGCATTTACAAATAACAGTGTATCTAAAAGTATGAGACAACAACAAACAAAAAAGCATAACATTCTGAAACGTCCTGTAAGAGCCGTGCTTGCACAGGGTCTGTGCGATTCTCTGCACTAATATTCTCTGGCTCTCATTCGGGCTCAAATTAATAAGCAATATTGACGACGCCATTATTTACAACACAACACCGGAGCACATGCCGCTGAGTACTTTTTAAGTCATCTTGAGGCCCCCTTGGAAGTTTGTTGAGGCCCCGTAGTGGGCTACGGCCCCCTGGCTAAGAAGAAATTATTGATGGATTGTGTCAAAATTGTCACCAAAATTAATACATACACCCACAAAATTCAAGATTCAAGTGTAAAAAAAAGTACTTGAGAGTATGAGTGCTTGAGTGTATGAGATGTGGATTTTTATATTATATTATATTATAACTAAGCAATATCACAAGAGCAAGAGAGCTGTTTTGAAAAAAATTATATTGCTTTTATGCAAACATTCAATAAACTTTTTTTTAAGTATTAATGTATTAATATTTAAGCATTTGTAATTGTACCAATTCAGATGCAGCTTCTGTGCCACCACTGCAGTGCAAAGATGAATTTTGTTGTTAGAGATTTCCTTTGATTGGTAACAGCTCTGTAAGTGTCTTATTATTGTATTTAATGATTTAAAATAAGGCATTTCTCAGGCAGTAAATGTGGAACCTTTAGATTAATTAATTCTGGTCTTGGTCTTGACTCGGTCTCGACCTGCCTTGGTCTTGGTCTTATCTTGGTCTCAACCCCTCAAAGTCTTGGTCTCAACACACAATTGTCTTGGTCTCGGATTAGGTGGTCTTGACTGCAACACTAAGTAACTAAATATTGTTTTTAAATACAGAGATAGTATGTTAAAAGCGTATTTTAGTTCATATTCATGATGTCCCAAAATAGCACAGTTGAGTATGCTTAGTTGATCTTAAGTTTACCTTAAAAAGTACTAAAGAAACATTTTTAGTATATTAAGTACAAAATTAGTGCGTGAAAATAAAACACTTCAAGTACATTATGGAAGTGTACTTTTTTTAACCAGGGATTCCATAGGCGTAATGGCTGTTATACTGTACAAACTTTATTTTCTATCACCCTACACCAACCATACACATAAATCTACCCATTACAGAAAACTTTCTGCATTTTTAGATTTTCAAAAAAAAATAAAAAATCATTTTGTATCATTTATAAGCTTGTTTCCTCATCATGGGGACTAAAAATGTCCCCACAAGGACAAGGATTTCGGATATTGCCATCTTTGTTGGGACATTTTGTCCCCATAACGTAGGGTTTACCAGGACCACACATCACACAACTGAGAATACTAAGAATACCCTAACAACGGTTGGCACGCTACAACTGTATGATTAGCCCTTGTAATCGGAATGGCAAATCGATAAAGTCAAAGGTTAACTTATGTGGTGTCAGAACACAATGGCTCTCTCACCTCTTTCCACTTCAGCTGTCTGATGCTCATCTTTAGCGCCTCCAGAGACGTCTTTGCCTTGGAGGTGTCCACCGTGACAGCTCTTCTCTTTTTGGCCTCTTTGCCATGATGCTCACATTTCACATCTGTCTGTCTCTGGCATGACTCAACGTGACCGTTTGCCGCCGTTTTACCCTTTAAAAGCCTTGCCGTTCCTTTAATGTTAAGGTTTGGCTCATTGCTCACACGGCTCTGTCCTTGTGAATAGTCTGACTTCTGCGGCGTCAGATCCGGCAGTTGTTTACCGTTCACCTGTCTCTCGTGACCGTCTGCTTTGCTCCTACTTTTACTCCGACTTCTCCCGTTAATGCTACTTTTGGACTGGTCTCTTCGAGCAGTGAAGGAAACGTCAGCGGGGACTGGAGAGACCGAGGCCGGGGACAGCTGCTCCCCGTCGGCCGCGGCCTCGTTCTCCACCTCCTTCATCTGCTGGAGCTCAATCTTCACTCTCTCATAGTGATCGCTCATAGTGTTAGCTAATGGCCGGATTGTTTGTTATCTCATTTAGATGTGATGAATATGTCAGGATAATGTACTAGCATGAGGTGCTAATGTGGACCAGCTGCTGCTGTCCAAACTAAAGCACAAAGACGGGAAACCAGTCTATAAAAGCCAACTATAGAGCCAGATAAACTAGCGTGAAGACGCACCGACTCCATGATTACAGTCTGAACGTTATTAGCACTGAAAGATAACACATCATTACAGTGTGCTGAATATTTTTGATGGCGATCTAACGGGACAGGTGTCCGTCCGGTGTCCTTTTAATGGAAAAAAGGGTTCTTATACCTGTAATAATACCACAAGCTGCATATGAACGCAATTGCGCCTAATTCATCCCATTCTCTATAAAGCAATACTCAACTAACGGCACATATCGCGGCATAAATATGAGGAAGACGAGCGCAGCGCATGGCTGGGCGCATCACCGCATTCCCCGTCAGTTTTAAAGTGCCGGTGAGGTGCACCGACTGCTCTCGCGCTTTTAAACGGACGTCGTATCTCCAAATGAAAACATCGCGTGCATTCCGTTTACTTGCTATTTGCTAAGACGTGGGAGAGTTAATGCAGGCGGACAGGTGAGGTGTCAGCTGATGGCCAGCGGACAGTCCAGGAGTAAAGCTCCCGTGTGTTGTCGCTGCTGGTGTTTTGGTCCTGTTGACAACGCAACGCAGCTAACGGAAGCCGAAGAGGCACACGGCAGCCACATATTGCACTGGACTCACGCTATACGCGAAGCGAAAAATCAGTGAGCAGAAGGATTGTGACGGTGGAAGGCTACAGAACATGTTTTTTTTTTTTCCACTCTTTCTCTCAGTGTATGTGTATATACAGTAGGGTCCACAAGTCAGAGCCTATTCGTGAAAATGCTTCTATTTTGCAATCTGTTATAGGCCTAATTACTTTATTTTTATTTTTAATACTTCATTTATTTATATTCTTTTATTCTATTTGCCATTACAATCTAACAGCAAGAATTAAAAAAAAAAAACGAATTTCAGAAATTTTCAGTATTTGCTATGTCCCCTTGCTATAATGCAAAAAGAAACCCATAATGTGTCCATAATACCTCTGTGATGCAGCAGAGGGAGCACTTGTGTCAATATTGAAAAAAGAAGCTCTCACTTTTTCTCATTAACGGTCTCTCTGTAATGTTTTGCGGTACCCAGTGACTTGAACACAAACTCATCTCCACAGATGTATGAAGAGAGTTACAGGGTAGTTCAACCAAAAATGAAAATTCTGATTTACTCACTCATGTCATTCCAAACCCGTGGAATAAAGATTTTGAAGAATGTTTGTATGTACAAATTTCTTGTATGGAGACAGTTGGGGAGAACCGGGGCGAAAGTAATGCGGGACGAAAGTATCAAAGCGATTTTCTCAGAGACCTGATTACATTTTCATGCCAAGCTATGACAGCACGTTCAGCACTCAACCCTTGACGGAGCTGCCAAATATCACGTGATTTCGTCATCGCTTCCCGCGGTTAGGTCCGGAAAGCAGTTTTCAAGTACGGTAAGTAAATTACTGAAGCTGTACTTTTTTTTCTAATTACAAGTTGTGTTTCTCGTTTCATGTGTCACAGTAATGATCAATCTACATGTTATTTAGTGCTGTAACACATCCTAAAGTTTGCCTCGTCAGAGTTTTTCAGTAAAAAAGTAAATCGGGTTTAAATGTCAGGAGTTCCTTTCGGGACGGAAGTAACACTTGTTACTTTTGTCCCGCTGCTAATGTGGTGACTTTCTGGGTGTTGCAGCATTTATTAAAACATGTTTATGTCATATTATACCAACAGAATATGCCAAGAGTTAGGGTCAGAAAGACAGACAGGGGTCTGATTCAGCCAGATATTTATGAGAGGGCGTTTCTGGACATATCTGTCAGGAACATCAGTCTCAGGGCAGCTGCTAAGTCGCATGGCATATGTCATGTCACTTTGCTCAGATACTGCAGGAGGAAGGGCAGAGGCCAGTAGGGAGAAGATGTGTTACTTTCGTCCCAACAGACGGGGTCAAAAGTAACAATGTACAACTTATGTTCAAAGTGAAATTATACTGAAGTCCTTTTACATTTGTACAAAATACCACCTGGTAGTGATAGACCACACTTGTGAGTTATTGACCACAGCAAAAATATATCTCTGTCTAAAACATTATCTTTTAAAATTATGTTTTTCTGAAAAGTGGGACTTTCGCCCCTTCTCTCCTTCTCAAATCACAGAAGAAAGAATGTTTAGAATGACATGAGGACGAGTAAATGATTTCTTTCTTTCGGTCTTTCTTTTTTATTTTATTATTATTATTATTTTATTTGTATTTATGTATCTATTTATTTATTTACCTACTTACTTACTTTTTTGCGTGACGTATCCCATTAAGATTTTCTATGGTTTCTATATTTTCAAAAGTTGTCACTTTATTCACTGCTATAATTGACTGTTATAATTTATTTGTTTGTTTGTTTGTTTGTTTTAAGATTTCCTTGGCAGTAATGGTGCAAATATCCAATATAATTTATTTATGTATTCATTTATTTATAGCAACTAAAAATCAGTGTGTCTAGAGAGAAATTAACCTACTCTGAAAAAATAGTGGTGTAAAAAGTAGCTAACTAGCCTCATTCTCCCCACATAATCACTCCAGTAAAACTCTCCTCTGTAAATTCAGATCTCTTCACTGTGGAGTTGGGCCAAACCTGTCTGCAAACCATCTTCTGAGCAACAGAAGCTATTAAATATAGGCTATGTATATCAACAAATTTGTAGCTATGCAGTGCACCAAAAATCTAGGACTAATCAAGCGTTACCATGGTTTTTTTTTACGTGGTATTTTGCATAAAGCTAATGGAAACTGGGTGTATTGTGTTGTAATTCATCTATGAAATATAAGGGAGTACTGCTTTTATTATGCCAACTATGGTGTTTGAAAGACTTGAAGGTTGTTCCTAAGCAGACCGAACTTTGCTCCATGAGAATTGCATCAGAGGTTGAAGAGAGCAACGCAAATAAAACCTGTCATTGGGATTCAGAATTCACCCATAGCGCCTCTTTTAATAAACTTCTTGCTGAGGCACTTGAACAACTTGAGCCGAAGCCAGACTTGTATAAACGCAGCTGATGTCTGCGGGCTGAGAGAGGGGGAAAGAGGCGCCCAACCCATTTCTTTTGTGCTGAAGCGCCTGTGATTTCATTCAGCTTTTCCCGGGCTGCTACTATAATGGGCTCCCTCGCTTTGAACCGCTCTTGTATCCGCGACTTGTTTTCTGCTGGTTAAACTAGAGCAATCTTTTTAGTTGGCAGTAGTTTTGAAGCTTGGGAACTGGCTGATGAAATTTCTCGCCGAGCATCTGGACGGGTCCCAATGAAAATGCACGGGAGAAACAGGTACAACCTGGTGGACGATGTGGCGGATTCGCGAGTCCCGCTTCACAACGAAGAAGCGTATCAACACGGAATACACTTCCAAGCCAAGGTGAACTAGGCTATATCTACTGTAAACATAGCCATTGTTATTATTGCTGGTCATACTATTAACCGATAGCCTACTTTTATGTAGTCATATGGAGTACGTGCATGTCAAATGGGTAATTGGCTGTGTAGCAAGAGTAATTACACACGAGACAGTCAGGATCATGTTTTGGGTTGCTGCGATGACATTAGACACCAACAAATAAAAATGTCACCGAGTAGACGTTAGGGTCGATGACAAAAATGTCTGGGGGAAAAAGAAGGAGAGATCTTTTTACATTTAGAAAACGTAATCTTTACTTATTTTGGTTTCATATATATTTTTAAAAAAGTATCAAAATAAATTTAAATGTAATAATATTTTCTTTACAAATATGTAGACATTTTATATAAAGTTTTTTTTAGGATTACTACATTTCAGATGTATAAAAGCATTTTCATAAAGAGGTAAGATATTTAAAATCTATTATATTTAAATAATGGTAATAATAATGATCTCTATTTAATAGTTTTCTTGTTACATGACAACAAATGCTTTCTAGATGTTGGTTGTGCCATGCTGGCTTTTATCAGGTGATCACAATGTTTTATTAAATGATAATTAAAAAATAATTAATTTCTTTCTTTTTTTTCTCAAGAATTAAGGCCTTTATTCTTTTGCAATCAATACTTTAATACTTTAGGCCCCCAAAATATCAAAATGAGTTTAAAACTCATTTAAAACTAGAAACTGAAAATATATTCATCGTGCTCACAAGTTAATTTGTAATTAATGTATTTTTGATTAACTTAATAGATCAAGACAAGAAACGTCACTGACCTGTATATGCAAAGAGTTTTTTTCCCCCCTTATACACTATTTTTGATGTCTGGCTCAACTTTCTCAGTAATGGCTGCGTGGCTGGTTACATTCGTAATTTTACTGAGCCGAGACGTCTTTGGAGGGTATTTGGTTTCTTCAGAAGCTGCGGTTAGGTTTGACTGGGACATTGGTATTTAACATTTCATTGAATAAACCTCTACTCAGTGGCTGTGTCTCAAAATACATCGAGCTGCCTTGATAGCAAGAGCACTGAAAATCATGTCATAAATGATGGTGTTTTCCCAGAGAGATTTTCTGTAAGTTTTTCCAAATCTGCAGACAGCTAAATGCCTCAGGAAACCTAAAGCTTTGTATACTGAGCCACTCAGAAGCCTATTGCTGAGTAATTTTAGCTCCACTTTGTGAAGCAGGATTATCTTCCAGGAATTGTATTGGCCAAAGCTGGAAAGCCAAGACCTAGAACCACTCACATTATTCTGACTGCAGTCTTGCGGTCTTGTCTTTCAAAGCTTAAATCAGCTGTATAAGTTGCTATTTTTGCTGAACTGTTGTCAGTAGTACTGTCCCTCTCTGCTGGATTTAGACTGTGGAAGCTGGAAATAAGTATTTAAGGTCAACATTTCTGTATAGCTTAAGAACAGATCATTACAAGCATGAAAGAACACAGTTTGTTTGTAAACACTGAACCTATACTTGATTAAGCGTGTTGTTTAAAGCTGGCACTGATCTATTCACATTTTAGAAATATGTGATGTTGAGTCAGTGATTGTCATAGATACAGAATTATCCATTTTTGTACCCTTGGGTAAACTGTATGTAAAACTAGATTTGTCATTTCCTAAAGAAAATGGAAATGGTGTTCTAGGTGATTGCTTGAGGGTTTTATGCATTTGCTGTGAATTTTTGGTAAGTGAAGTATGTAAAACGATCATTTCAGTCCTCATTAATTTCTTGCCAATTCTAAATCTGACCAGTTCAGCAAAGGGTTACAGATTTGTTTTGATTGTGTATGCAAATAATGAAACTTGAAGCAATGCAGATTTGAACAGGCTAACATCTACTGATGTTATTTTGAAATGTGACCCTGTCTGTGAAATCCAGGCAAAGGTCTCATAATCTAATTATGAGATAACAAGCATCAAAGCTTAATTTTAACCATTTATTTCACTATGATTTCAGTCTATGACATGGCCTTACTCAGTCAATATTAAAGATATTAAGGTTTATATTTTCACACAATGTTCTTTACCTTATGAAGGATGATTTTATATAGAAAACAGTAGAAAATCATAAAAAATTACTTTAGCTGTTTTCACAGCCAGGGTCACAAATGTGCAAAATTGTCAGTTCGTCTTTTTATCTTTGCATATTGTTGGGCTTATGCAGTTCTTGGCAATATTGATACATATTAATGTTTGCTTTTAAGAACATTTGTTGTTTACCATTGTAAAATAAACAACTTTAGTATGGTCACCACCATTTATCTAAATGTGGGCATTGAAGCACAACCAATTGAGAATCACTGATTTAGATGAACATTTAAGCATAAATAGAGTTTGAGAAATGAGGCTGCCAGTGTCCTGCCAATGCAAAAGTAACTTGGCACTCATTAACCTAGAAAGTGTGTTTGCATGTGTTTGTGCAAATGAAGCTGCCTCATTAATTTTAGTCTGGGTGATTCCTCTGTTGCAGTTAATAACAGAGTTTAAACAGAATGCTCTTCATCTAACATTGAAGCATGTGTTTCTTTTGCAGTATGTTGGCAGTCTGGACGTCCCAAGACCCAACAGTCGAATGGAGATTGTCGCTGCTATGAGAAGAATCCGGGTAAGTTCTTCAGACACTTTCACTCACAGACACAGACTCTGAGTGCTGAGTAATCACTACTGATTGGCCCACAGCAGCTGTTTTCTCAGACATGTCTTTTGCAGTGTAAGACTCATTAGCTGGGAAAAAAACAGCCTGTTCCTCTATATCTATCACATACTCTGCAGAGTCTACAAGTGTGTGCTTAGTTTAGGGTGTTATCCTGAGAGTATTTTTTCACCTGAGGTTTCATATTTCATGCTCTGCCTGCACGTTGATAAAAGAGATATCACACACATACTCACAGACAGTGAGGCACAGAAAGCCTTGTTATTTCCCATGAATGATTTCTGTGGGGTCTACAGCAAATGGAAATTGGAGCTGACTGCCATTATTTTGGTTGATTGGTCAGTGTGTGTGTGTGTGTGTGTGTGTGTGTGTGTGTGTGTATCCTAGTTTTCTATATGTACTTGCCATGTACTCACACAGATCCTCGTAGCTCAGACTGAAGGAAATTTCTAAGACAAATTAAGTTGGATTTTTTGCTTGATCGCATTTGACTTGTTACCTTTAGAATTTGTGACAGGCCTGCCAGGAGATCAAAGTGCTTCAGCTTCAAGATTTTCATAGAGCTTTCTATCCTGTATTAGTCTCTTCTCTTCTCTTCTCTTCTCTTCTCTTCATAAATAAAAAAAATTCAAATGTATAATATATTTTGTTTAAGCCTTGACATTTATTAAATATATTACAAGGGTCTTAAAACTCATTTTGGGTAAATACAAAAAAAATTTGTCTGTGAACGAGTGTTTACTACACACATACAAAAGCGTGCGTGACTCTCACAGTGTTTTCAGCCCCTGCCGCCTCAATATATGAGTACATGAACAGATGAACATAATCTCTAGAACAGAGTCACTTCATGATGGTCATATCATATAAACAGAGAAACTTAAAGGGCTTCACAAAATCCCATCAAAATAAAAGTTTGGTTTAACGAAGAAACTGTGACAGAAATATATTACATAATGTAATATAGTACCACTGCTACTAATAAAATTATTATTAAAAAAAAAGTATTTTTAAATAATATTTACCAGACATTTTTACCATAAAAATGTGAATATACAACACAGTATTTCTGGAATTTTTTTTTTTTAATAAATTCAATTATTTAGAGATGTTTTTGATTATTACATTTTAATGAAATTATTTAAATTGAATCCAGAAAATTAATGGAAATTTGGTAAAAAAAAATTAATAAATAATAATAATAATAAAACTGAATTTGAGCAACAAAAAAAGTATTTCATAGGGCTTTACAAATGTAATTTTCGTTAAACTTTTAATAAATTGATGTTAAATTGTGTAAGTTTCTATTTCAATTCATTAGACATGCTTTTTGCTTAATAAAATTTAATTTTACCATTAAAAATTAGTCTAGAAAAATTCAAATGGAAAAAACGGAACCCAAAAAAATTAAAATGGAATTTGGAAAAAAAAGATTGTGCATTTCTTTCAATGTCTAGGGCATGATGGACTTGCTTGTGTGGGTGTAAAATAGTGAGGAAAAAGTACATCTAAATAGGACCCACTGATAAAGTTGTTCTGGGCTTTTTAGGGGAATGTCAGTGTCAGTTTGTTTAATGTGTTTCACTGCTGATATTTTCTGGGTTAGTGGGTTCCCTCAGAGACAAGTCTAGAATTCATGCCCTTGTTGTGTTAGATTCTGCTGAAAACAACAGTAAATAATTTGTACTGACCTTCTTTACAGCCTATTTCCTTCTCTCTTTTCTCTCTTTACCATTTTCTCCACACGTTATTGAGAAACTGAGCTTTTATAACTGTCATCGGATGAAGTTTTGCGTGGCAAGTCAGCTCTTTAAATCGAGCCCTGATGAGCAGCTTTTCTTTTGTACCTGCTGTGAATGTGTGTGTGTGTGTGTACATGAAACCACAAAGTAATACTTAAAAATAACTTCGTTTATGCAATGGAGAAGCTTTCCATGATGTGGCTTAATAGAAGCATGTCTGAATGAACAGTTGTTACAGCTCAAGGTTAAGTGTGAGCCAATGGTGCGTTGTACAGTATGGTCAAAATCTTATATCATGATACACAAACATATATATGATCATGATATCTTTCCTGCACAGAAGTTGTCCCTTGTCTTGACTCGTTTGGGACTCGTTCCGCTATATTTTTTTCACTTCTGTGTGTAAATGTTGGAAGGCAGTCCTGCCCAATCATAGGCATGTGGATATATGTTCTTGTGAGAAATATTTACACATTTCTACTGTTGCTCTGTGAACACATTCATACCACCCACGTTGTGTAAGTGTGTGTGAGTGAGTATAAGAGGATATATTAATGCTGAAGATTGTGTCAATCTTTCACAGACTCTTTCTGAGATCGGTCAGCATTGGGCAGCAGATACATAACTTGACAGCATTCTCTTTCTGTCAGTCCCTCTGTGATGATTGGGTTAAAGGTCAGCTTGCAGTATGTCTCTTAAGAATGCCAGCATGTGATTGACAGCTCCTTAGGTCTTGTGTTATTATCAGACCTAAAAATAACTGGAAAGTGGTCCGCTTCCAATGAAGGAAACAACACATAACCATGTCTCTGACCTTTGCAAGTCATCTGAGACCCTGTCTCTTTTTATCTTCTCTCTTTCTTTTGTTTACTCTTTCATTCCGTCACCATTTGAGAAACCCCATTCATTTCAGCCAAGGAATATTGTAATTAAGACTTTAATTGTTTTGTGCCTTCATTCCTCAACAGATCTAATCTGTAGAATGAAGCTATGAATAGACCATAATGCAGTGTGTGTCTTTTGAAAGATGAAAATGCAATGTTATTGTACATAGTGTCTATTATCATGTCTTGTTTATGACGTTTTCATTTATTCCCAGGTATGCTAAGTAGAGTAAGCCAGAGTTTCGATATGTTTATGTTTGACCAAATGAGAAATGCAAACACAAGAAAGATCTGTATATAATGTAAAGGAAAAGCCTGTAGATGATGAAAAGGCTTATTTAAGCTGTATTAGTTCTTATGCATCTATGACTCTTTAGAGCAAATCAATCCAGGCTAACTGCCAAATGAAAGAACGTCATTCATTCCCCCTGTAGTGCATATTGATTTTTTTTTACATATATATGCAAAATGACACTATAGCAACAACGGTGTCTTGTGAGCAGTCACACACTCTCACACTCGTTTACTTAGCTGTCTAAATGTGTTCATATAGATGTCTATTGTTTTTATATAATTAAGCAATATGACAAGTTCCTCTTTCCCTTATCACCACTCACATGCTCTTGTCTGGAACACAGTGGGACACAGACTGGTGGAGTGACATAAACTCTTGAACCCTGCTTGTCCAATCAGATTAGAGGACTGGAAATAAATATTGCATTAAACTAATTACAATGACATATAAATTCCTGCTCCTAAAAGTTAACTTTGCTTTTATCATTTTTATAATGCAATTTTAGATTTGTTTTATTCATGAATTTTTGTCTGCGGGATGTAACCAAAGGGTGGTTTTGTAAGGTTTAGCTAACTTATAAAGTATAGCTGTGTAAACCCACACATACTGTCCTCATTTTTCTTCCATATCTTTTTTACAGTACATGTTGTATGCAGGTTTGCCTTTGAATATGTGTCCATCTTTGTGTGTTTGTCTGTGTATAAGTTGCTAATCAGTAACACTTTAATATAGGGACCAATTCTCAATGCTTATTAGCATGCCTATTATTAACACATTGGCTATTTATTAGTACTTATAAAGTACATATTCTGCATGACCATATTCCATATCCCTAATCCTACCCAATACCTAAACTTAACCACTACCTTACTAACTATTAATGAGCAGCAAATTAGGAGTTTACTGAGGCAAAAGTCGTAGTTAATGCTGTGTTAATAGCAAGAATTGGACGTTAAAATAAAGTGTGACCAAAAATTATTTACACAAAAAATGTCAATAGCACACTGAGTTATGTTGTCCAATTCAAGATCTTATTAACTTGTGTCATACTTAATTTGATAACTTCATTTCTACATCTGCCACTGTCAGCCTAGGATTTTATAGGTCAGTGAATGAATGCATGGATGAGCAAATATAAGTATGACTGATTGGGTAAGTGGCAATGTTTTCATTTTGATTTCATTAGGTTCCAGTTTCTCATCCGCCTTTTTATAGCTTCGTAATATTAAAAATATATTTTAATATTACATCAATAACAACGATGGTATTTTCCTTAAATCTGTTGAGCTCTGATCTACCATACAAAAACTACACATCACTTAATGAAAAATCCTAT